>NW_019730109.1:142481-208490 GCF_002891405.2 Cryptotermes secundus
ATTCAGTAAGTCAACTTAGTTTTTAAATTTTGGGTTTTACAGGAATGACTAGCATAAAGGTTTAGTGACGTCAGTGGGTACGTGTGTGTTACATCTTGCTAGTGACATTTGTTAATGCTTTCAGCCTTAGATATTATTGTACCAGGAACTGTATACAGTAAACCCTCGCTATCCCGGAGTAACCTGGGGGCAGGAGTTATCCGGATTAAGCGGTAATTCGGTTTAGTGAAGTAAAAGGTAGCCCTAAAAAGAAAAATAACTTAGAACGTAATGATATAAGTAGTGCTGATGAAAATAAATAACAAACTATCACTGTAGAGCCGTTAATTAAAACTGTAAAAAGACAATACACTTATTCATCGATAGAGGACTCAGAAGTTGTACTTGTTTTGTAACCTAATAATACAGGTTTGAAGAAACTGTCAAGTTTTTTCTAAACAGACAAGTGACTCATCTGTCTTCCTAAATGTCATGTGTCTTTTAAAGTATGCACTCTACTGTGAACAGCAGTCTTCATTTTTCATATTTCGAACCGGATTAGCGAGGGTTTACCGAACAACACGTTCGGATCTGCATAGCCGCAGTAAGTGCATAACATCCCATTTATGTCTGTTTTTCCACTTCTCGTCGTTGGAACGCTGTAATCGACGTCATATAACTGCATACCTGGTTGGGAAATCCCTCACTTGATAATATTCATACCGGGTTCCATACATACCAGTAGTGCTCAGATAGAATTGGCATGCACCTCTGCGTTACACGGCCCAAAAGAAATCCATAATTAGCACAAATGGGAATGCGACTGACCTGTAATGATTTCTGAGAAATGAACCCAAAATTAGAAAATTTTTCCGTCCACGCCTTGCACTTCGAAAATGCTGAAATTATTCTGATTAAATTTGGTGAGCTCCGTTGGGTGATGTTCTCATTCTTCGATTCCTAAGACATGCGCACTCCTGCAAGAATTTTCTCCGCATCTGGTGAGGCGGAGAAAATTCCTGCAGTTTTCCTAAGTTAAAGTTTATGAGGCAATCTGTCCATCCATCCACCTGTCCACCCGTCCATACATGGCTCTACAGCCCTTATGGACCTTGGCCGCTTCATCGGTTTCTTAATCTATAAACAGTCGGTAGGACAAATTGGACGGGGCATCAGCCCGTTTGCTAGGCCGCTACCTACACACAGAACAACACAAACAGAGAGTAAACGCACACAGACATCTATGACGCATGGGATTCTAACCCACGATGTTAGTGCTGGAGCGGACGAAGAAGGTTCATATTATAAAATTATTAATTTCACTTAGTGTGGGGCGGAGTCCAACTGGGTCCACTCGGCACGACTGCCACTGATTGGCTTATTGTAACCTGCCCCGTGTGATTATGATGATGGAGAATTTGGTGGAATGAAGATTGGCAGGGGAAACCGAAGAACTCGGAGAAAACCCGCCCCAGCGCCACTTTGTCCACCACAAATCCCACTTGACCGAACCCGGGCCACCGCGGTGGGAAGCCAGCGACTAACCGCTTGAGCTATGGCGCGGCCAGTACCAGGTTTATGCTTTAGAGCCCGTTGCCGCTGTGATCGGCAATGTGTGAGGCTAGTGGGGGAGTATTGTTTTTAAATTGTTAGACTTCTCAATATCCACATTTGTAGAAGCTTACCCTCTGCCAGTTATCCTTGCAAAGTATTTTATGGCCACAGTCGGAGTCAGTTTCGATGCCGGGGTCGGTTCAGTTGTCGGCGTCGATTTTAATGGTGGATGGATTAACTCCTTAACCCAGTTCTGAAACGCATCCGGCGAAGCTCTCCTCGACTCCAAAGCGTCTGTGTGGGTAAAGGCGCTGCCGGTCTCGTGCTCTCGCTCTTAGAGTCCTTCCGCGTGTAGATCGGTTTATCCTGCTACTCTGTTTGAATGAGGGCTGTGGTGCTTCGTATTGGGTTAATTAAAGTGGGATTTTGGAGCGACTGGGTGATGTTAGGTTAAGTGAGGTTCTTAGTTTAAGTTTAGTGAGCGTATACGTTCTTAAACCGGATTTGATTTTTACTACGCTCATCTGTCATTTTCTACCGCCACAGGACAACAAAATATATAAAAGAGGTACATACCATGAATGAGATCTGAACCCGTGATCGCAGAGTTCAGCCATACAAGAATACACATCCCGTAAACCGCGCTACCGGAAAATTGATCTCCAAGCAAATAGTACCGGTACTTAGAACGAAATGTTACTGGAAAATTTACCCTGCTCCGCGATATCATGCCTTTGTGTTTGTATTAGATTTTCGGTGCGATGAGTCTGCATCTCCATACAGTTTGAGAGGTCTTATCAACATTTCTGAGGGACATATTGCCGGCTCCTTCTACCCTGAAGACGGATGCGATAGTTTCCTCCGAAACGTTGATTACCACCTAGCAAAGGCCACGCCATAGTTCAAGAGGTTAGTCGCTGGCTCCCCACCACGGCGGCCCGGGTTCGATCCCGGGTCTGGTCAAGTGGGATTTGTGGTGGACAAAGTGGCGCTAGGACAGGTTTTCTCCGAGTACTTCGGTTTCCACTGCCAATCTTCATTCCACCAAGTGCTCCACAATCACCCTCACCTATCATCTGGGGCTGGTACAATAGGCCAGAAGTGGCCACAGTACAAGGGACTTAGTCCCACCCTACTCAACATCATCAGTAATCTGTCAGACGAGAGGTCCACAGTCTCTTCCAAAACATTTCCTCCACTTAATGCGATCTAGAGCTTTCTCCTTCAAATGACAGTATCCTCTTCTGTCCCCAAGGTCATCCAGCATCTTCTTACGTCTTCTTCCTCGTCTTCTTGTCACTTCTATCCGCCCATCTATCTTTCCTTCGATAGCTTCTTTTAGAAGGCAGTTTCTGCGTAAAACATGACCAATCCAATTAGCCTTCCGTTTTCTTATTTCATGTAGGATATTCCTCTGCTCACTGACTCTAATTAACACTTCTTCATTTCTCACATAATCGGTCCAACTGATCTTCTCCATCCTTCTCCAACACCACATTTCGAAACTTTCCAGATGTTTCTGATCTACTGCCCTAAGTGTCCATGTTTCAGCCCCATACAGAGCTATGCTCCAAATGTAGCATTTCACTAGTTTCTTCCTCAAATTTAAGTCCAGTTTGCTGGTAAAAAGATTCTTCTTCTTGCTAAATGCAGCTTTTGCCATGGCAATCCTGGATTTAATTTCACTAGTACACCTTGCATCATCTGTTAACAAGCTACCCAAATATTTAAAAAATTTCACATTCTCCAGTTGTTTTTGGTCTATCTTTATTGTGACTGGGGTTGGTTGTCTCGAAATTTTCATTACGTTTGTTTTCTCCACCCCACTAGCATTAAAAAAAATACCACCTCGCAGAGTGTGCGGTTCAGTAACCCAGAATATCACAACAATGCATTAGGTGGTTTATGTCGATTTAGATTAGAATTATTAACGGTCTAACCAACTCTTTGTTAGCAGAACCTGAAGGTTCAACATTGGTTACATCACAGCCGATCATCGGACATGATTTTGACCCCTTTTCTTCCCCCTCTCCGAACCCCACAACTTATTTTCCGAATCCCTTCAGATGTTACTTATTAGAAGAAAGACAATATGTAGGAAAGTGATGTCCTTCTGAATAGAGAAGGAACGGAGACACAGTATTTTATTCCATTTTTCTTCTTCTCCTTTTCGTATTTTCGCTTCTTCGTCCCCTTTCCTTTCTTCCCCTTCATTTCCAGCTTCTTCCTCTTCTGTCTGTTTTCCTCCATAATCTCTTCCACCCTTCTTTCCTATTCTTCGTCTTCTCTTCTTGACCTTTCTCTATATTCTTCCTTCTCTCCACCTCTTTTTCCTTTTCCATCTCCTTAATCGTCCGTTTCTCCTCCTCCAATTTCTTCTACCTTCTCTTCTCCCTCTTTTTCCCTCTATTTTCTCTTTTCCCTCTACATTCATATACATTTCCTGCATTTTCTTCTCTTCCTATTTTACCTTCATCTTCACTTCCTCCTTTACTTTCTCTTTCCATTATTCTCCTTTTTCCCTACATCCTCCTCCTAAACATTTTCTTATTTTTAAATATTCCAGTTAGGACAGTTAAAGGTTCAAGCTCTGATAACTTTAAGATCCATATTAATATTATCTTTCCATCTTCTGCTGGATCATCAGAACCTTTTCCCCCACAAGAACCCTGTATGCATTCCATGTATCCATACCAAACCCATAGGGGCCTTTGGTATTTCATATTTCAAATAAACGTTGCAGTTCTTAGTGATGTTCATATTTTGTATTGAGTACAAATAACGTATTTTGTGCAATTATGAGTTTTTGAGAATCGTGTAAAGCAGCGATCATATAGACGCGTGATTAATCACCGATAACACAGTATGTAAACCCCAATGTCATAGCCGTTTTTGAGGCAGTTTTTTTAACGATTAAGTTAGTTTCGAAGATGATGAAGCGGAGGAGGGGACGTAAAGAGGGGCAGAATTTATTTCTCCATTACGGGTTAATTTGTATGCATTCTGTATAAAGAAATGCGTGATAGATGTAAGTTTAGGTTACTGTCCACATCAGTGCTCTTGATATATTATGGTCGCAATGTAGGAAAGTTATTTACTACTGGAAGCAGTCGCTGTAGAATTTTGTTACTGCTTCAGGCTAGGCCAGTACTATTTTCTTTATTGCTGGTGGAGTGGGACTAAGTCCCTTGTACTGCGGCCACTTCTGGCCTATTGTACCAACCCCCAGATGATAGGTGAGGGTGATTATGGAGCAATTGGTGGAATGAAGATTGGCAAGGGAAACCGAAGTACTCGGAGGAAACTTGCCCTAGCGCCACTTTGTGCACCACAAATCCCACTTGACCAGACCCGGGATCGAACCTGAGCCGCCGCGGTGGGAAGCCAGCGACTAACCGCTTGAGCTATGGAGCCGTTGGCCTGTACTACCTTCCGGTTCCTGTCTTCTTGTTTCAGTAACCTTAGATCGAAACGTTTCTTCTGACATTTCCATGTATTATACCACGAACAGCGCTGTGAAGGTGATTCACTAGATAGATTTGGTAAAACGTTACGGCAATAATTTTCAAGGTTCATGGAACAGGATGGAAATTGAAATATTTTACTTCGTATTTCAACGTTTTATGCATCATGTTATTTTGTCACTAGATTCAATATGTTTCACATGTGATTTCCAATCACGTTTTTACTTTTTAAGCAAAATAACCACTGACTATATCGAATTCTTTTTTATAGTTGTACGAGTATAAATATGCCCAAACAAGGGGACTGTAAACGAATTTCGCCTCGTGATATCTTAATTCTTTTTGTAGAGGTGTTTTGCTCATGCATTGTAATTACAATGTCTCGTTGTCGTCCTTTTCTGTAAGAGGTCATGATTTCATACAGTCTCACTTGCATGCGTTACATGTATTTACTGCTTAAAGTGGACGCATAATAGGAATGACGTATGCCCGTATTTCCGCAGTTTACTCACGACAAATTATTAAACGGATTGCGATTAAATTTGGTTTGTAAGATTTGAGGCTTTCACGGCGGTGACTATGAAGAAAGCAGTTTTCTGGGATTTGGTACCGTGTATATGTGGTGTTAACCGACGTTTCGGAGGAACGTATCGCCCCCATCTTCAGGGTAGAAGAAAAAGTATAAGAAATCTGCAAGCGACAACACCGTGAGAAACGGTAAAGCAGACTGCTTTCTTAAATTTGGTTTGCCTAAAGTGCTTTGTTTTTCAAAATTGTCTCATTGCACAAAGAAAATAATATGCGGCATAAAATATAGATCTCATTAAGATGTAAGTAACTTCACGCATCAGAACCATTTGTTAGAAACTGATATTGTAGCAATTCCTGGAACTGTCTAGAACTTCATAAATTTAATATTCCAGTTACCATTTGCAGAAACGTTGAAAGGAATATTTATTATCTGAAAGGACGCATTATGAAATTGTGTTCTCTAAATAAGGTATGTTTTCCATTCTTGTTCCGTTTGTATTTGTCCTTGAAAGGGGCTTTCTCTTCATTCCTAAGGAAATCGTAGTGCTCTCGCTTTTAGAAACTGCATCTTTTTTTACGGGGGAGACTATCCATGTCACCTCCTCGTGTTCCACCTAGTTCGGTTTGTTGTAAACTTTTTAATAGTTCCACATAATTTGTGGAAATTCTAGTATCATATGCGTCCTTTGCACGAAATGGACTTAGAAAACTAGCAGGATGATGGGTAGGATCTTTGTCCTTCGCATGTTTCATTGTATCTGAAAGTACATTATAGATTACAGTGAAATTTCGTATTGAGATTAAGACCGGTAGATGTGTTCCAACGTTTCGGAAGGGAGAACCTCATTCTCACGACCTGTGTTGGACGTTTTTACTGGAAAATTTAATTTCGTTCATATCGCTATACACTGAACTTTCATCGATTTTTTTTTTTCAAAAACAGCTCATGGTGCAATAATTGGTACATTGCCTGAAGTGTGACCCATTAAAATTTATAACTTGTATTAGATACAGTTTTTAATGTGTGAATTTTTAACGTAGTATAAAGAGGAATTTCTGACCTCGTGCAGTCTGTTTATGTAGATTAAAGAAGTTCGAACAACAGGAATATCTATACAGTATTACACCGTTACTGACCAGTTGCTGGCTTAGTTTCCAATACAAAGTTTCATTTTTATCATTGTACTAGTTTCACAGACAAAAGGACGGACTGTCAGGCTCTCCTCTTTATTCCGTCGCTTTCGTCCTTTAGCGCAAGAACACGTAAGACGTGTAGTGTGATAAAGGGGAATGAATTTCCTTCTGATATATGTGAGACAACTTCCAGCCTTACGTCAATCATGCAGTAGTCTCCAAAGGAGCTGCCTGAGCACTTCCGACAACGCGTCCAATATTTTATGATGCTTCTTATGTAATTTTCCCATCAAACTAAGAATGATTGTACGTAATCATCTTTACAATAAAACCGATGAGAAATCACGTGTAGTGATGTTGACAGAAACCAGCATCGACCGTTTAGTAAGCACATTCCATTTTGAAAAGGGTGTTGGAATTATGTGGCTAGTTATACTGTACATGTCATCAATTTCTGTCATTATCAGTTATTACTAAACAGACAAAAAGTTTATTGGCTGCAGGTTACATGAAGAAAGAAAAAAATTATTGTTGCAGCAAGGCATTGAAGTCAAAAAAAGTAGGCTAGACAGGACTGACTGGTTCATAAATCTTTGGCAGTTGCAACTCCAATTTTTTCCATTGGTTTACTCTTGAATTGGAATTAACTTTATTAGTGTTAAATTAAGATGCTCGTTTTATCGTAAACACTCTTATAAAAGAGATCCCATGAAACGTCTGTACATTTCCCCACACTGTGAAGTTTGAAACTTGTCTTTACACTCCAGTATTAATGCTAACGTTCGCGGGGCCTGAATTTTGTGACAATGGATCTTAAAAATCATAATATGATGCACATTACCCCCGAATTCCTTTCTCAGATATGGCTGCACATTATATGCACTCACATTCAGTTCTGTCAGTGCTCTGAGAAGAATTTGCAACCGAAAATATAGGTCCTTCTTGTATTCATTTCCTTCTGTATTGAGACATACGTCTACACGTGCTTATGAAGTCTAAATGTAGTTCCTGCTTTATTTCAACTATATGTATTCAACAATTAAGTTTTCTGAAGAAAAGAATGATTAACTTAGTGTGTTATCATTTGTAATTAACTGACGTAACTCTATGGCGCTCAGTTACTGAGAAACTGATATTTGTTCTGCTTCTCAAGATGCTCTCTCACCTTTTATGGAGGCGATAAAGTTCGGTACCGTGTTCACAAAAGCCTACTAGGGGACCGTACCTTGAGCCGTTTCAGTCAAATCCACACTTTCCAATAAATGTAAAGTTGGTGCTCAAAACTAACCTGAACTAAAGATTTCAAGAACTTCAGTAATCCTACAACAGTTAGTGATAAGGTATTCATATAAACTATTCAGTAAAGTTTGTACCACTGGTGGACAGAGGAAATATGTATTCTTATTACTGAGGTTCTCCTTATATCCGTAGAATTCTGAAAATTATGATAATTCAATTTGTGCATTTTGTAACTTGCTTAGTCACTCACTCACTCGTGGAGTTGAGCCCTCCTTGGGAACCTGCCAATTGTGCGGCTACTCAAGAACTTCCCAGGGTTTTATGGAATCCGAAAGTTAATTACCGTGTTCACAAGAGCCCTCCACTGGTCAATATCCTGAGCCAGATCAATCTAATCCATACCATCTCATCCTACCTCTCTAACATCCACTTTAATATTGTCCACCCACCTACGTCTTGGTCTTCCCAGTGGTCTCTTTCCTTCTGGCTTTCCCACCAATATCTTAGATGCACTCCTTCCGATTCGTGCTACATGCCATGCCAATTTCATCCTCCTTGACTTGATCATTCTAATTATTCTTGGAGAAGAGTATAAGTTATGAAGATCCTCATTATGCAGTTTTTTCCAACCTCCTGTCACTTCACACCCATACAGAACCACAGGCTAAATTATAGTTTTGTATATTCTAATTTTTATGTTTTTGGACAGCAGACGAGACAACAAAAGGTTCTGGACTGAATGGTAGCAAGCATTACCTGAATTCAATCTCCTCTTAATTTCCTCCTGAATCAGGTTTCGATCTATTATCGTTGTCCCCAAATATCTGAACTGTGCCACATTTTCAAAACATCAGGTGCCTATCTTTATGTCATACCTTTGCCCTGCATTTTGGTGACGAGACAGCAACATATACTTAGTTTTCTGTGTGTTTATTTTTAGACCAATCTCCTTACTAGCGTCAATTAAAGTTTGTATGTTTTCATTACGGTATTTATATTATCACCCAGTCGGTTCACATCATTAGCGTATACCTACAGCTGATGCTCCCCATTTAATTTCAGTCCAACCTGGTCTTCCTGGACCTTCCTAATGGCATATTCTAAAGCAATGTTGAAAAGCAGTGGTGATACAGCCTCTTCTTGTTTTAGACCATTCTGGATAGGAAAGTTATCTGGCAAATGTTTACCCATATGGACTTTACTATATGTTTTATTTAAAGACATTTTAATCAACTTAACTAGTTTCATGGGTACCCCAGACTCTATCAGAATATTGTACAATACTTCCCTCCTAACTGAATTATAGGCTTTCTTGAAGTATAGGAATAGCTGATGGACTGTCTCATCGTACTCTTTTTTTTTTTCTTCAGTGTCTAGCGAATGCAACAATCTGATCAATAGTTGCTCTGTGACGTCGAAAGCCATACTGATGATCTCCAATAATTTAATCTATGTATGGACTTAACATTGAGAGAAGAATATTGAATAAAATTTTATATGAAATTGATAGCGGTGATATCCCCCGATAATTACTACAGTCAATTTTATCACCGTTCTTTTGAACTGCTACAATAATAACCTCATTCCACTGATCAGGCAATTTTATCTTATTCCAAATAGAATTAATTAGCTTATGGATCTTAGAACGTTATATTTCACCTCCTGTTTGAGCACGTTCTGCCGGAATTTAACCATTACCTGGCGATTTATGCCTTTTCAATTTTGCAATAACACTTGCAACCTCAAAAAGGCTAGGATCA
The DNA here is from genome assembly GCF_002891405.2 of Cryptotermes secundus. NCBI lineage: Eukaryota > Metazoa > Arthropoda > Insecta > Blattodea > Kalotermitidae > Cryptotermes > Cryptotermes secundus. The sequence goes on from NW_019730109.1 coordinate 152,143, forward strand.
AGTACTAAGTTCTCAGCTGTATGTATTTCTATCTGCCTAACATCGCTGACCAATTTCAACCTCAGAGAGGCTGGTATCAGGTACTAACGGCTCAGCTGTATGTATTTCTGTCTGCCTAACATCACTTACCCTATATACATTCAATAACCGAGAGAAGTAGTTACTCCACCTATTCAAAATGTTGTGGGAATCTGCAAGCAGATCGCCATTCTCGTCCTTCACTAAGCTACTTCTAGGTAGTTAACCCCACTTGAAGCCATCTATGAATCTGTACAGGTCTCTAATGCTATTGTTCTTACTGTTCGATGCAAGCTCATCAGTTTTTGTCTTTCAGATGTTCCCTCTTTCTATTCTTGAAATACCTGCTGGTGTCATCTCTTATATTGTTCAGCTTATCCCCATTGGATCCTGTAACTACTGAAATTTATCTTGTTTCTTTTGATCTAATAATTCTGAGCATCCTTCATCGAATAATGGCTTATGTCTTTTTTTTCAAATCATAATAATCTAAACTCTCTCTGGCAGATATTTTGATATTCTCTTTAATATAATCCCAAGCTCTGTTAACACTCATCAGTAATAATTAATCAGTAATACCCTTATCAGTAAGGGGCACGAGGTAGCATTGTTGGTTGAGGCATTATGCTACAAACCGGAAGGTTGCGGGTTAGAGTCCCGATGAGGTGGAATATTTCAATTTACCTAATCCTTCCAGCCGCACTATGGCCCTGGTTTCGACTCATCCTCTAACAAAAATGAGTACCAAGAATCTTTCTGGGGGGTAAAGGGCGGCCGGCTCTTAAGACTGACAACCTTACCGCCATCTGTGAGCCGATTGTCTATGTAATGTGGAACCGTCAACATCTCAAAACAATACGGGCCTCCATGGCCTGTTAACAAGGATAACTTTATCTTTATCCTATCTCTAATGAACTGTACCCTCTTAACTGCTGATATGATTCTCTTGTGTATGAAAAAATTGTACCTAATTAATGATTCTCATTCCCCTTTCATACAAAAATATATATTCTGGTGGTTTGGTGTCACCTCCGCTCCATCTGACCTCCTGTACTCCCACTAAAACTAACTATTCGAAGATTTCTTCCCCCACAGCCCTGAGCGAACTTGCCCTGTACAGACTTCTTGCATTCCACGTACCAAATCTCCAGTCCACTCTCTTTCGCTTAGGCCGTTTATCCGACCTCCTCTATGGGCTAGCGGTCGGAGTTCCTGGCTACAAATCCAGAGGTCCCGGTTTCGATTCCCGGCGCTACCAGATTTCCTGAGAAGTAGTGGGTCTGAAACGGGGCCCACTCAGCCTCATGAGGATAATTGAGGAGCTATTTGAATGGAGAAGTAGGGGTTTCGGTCTAGATAACCGGAATTAACGGCCGTGGGGATTCGTTGCGCTGACCACGCGACACCCTCTATCCGCTTGGCGTTAACTTCGCCGAAAAGCGGCGGTCACTCGATCGATCGGTATATTCCGTTTGCGGACTAAAGCCACAATTTATTTTTTAGTTTTTTAGGTCGTTTATCCAAAGGATCCATCCAGATCCGAGGCTTCTTAATAATTTTCGTAACAAGCTTATTTTTTTACGGTGAGGAGTTGTTAGCCCCATGCCCAACCCCCGAATTGGAGGACACCCTTTGTCGGCTGTCCGCGATTGCTTACTCAGTATATTCGCAGCTACCCTCCATACCTGGAGGGCGTCTCCTCCATCCGCAACGCGAGGATGCGCCATGTCGTGGTGACAAGAGACCCATATAATATGGAACTTGGTTTGTAGGATGTTGGTCACTTTCCTATTTAAAGACAGTGCCGAGTGAGATGGGAAGATGAATATGAGAAGATATTGAAGGAAATGAGATAGCTCATTCCAATGTGTGTGTATTCTGCATTGCATGAAGAGACTGAAAAGAATCCGATAAACGTCAGTATAGCACAGCCGATACTGCATCACGGCCCTCGATTGTACAGGAGTACAGTCTTGGTATGTAATCTTCTTCTGCAGATGTTCACATCACAGCGTAGTCTCTACAGAGAGCTCGTACTCTGCCTGGCAACATGGGAACGCAGTTGCTCTCACGGTGGCTTCTTCGGTTAAACTGCACAATTAACGTGATTAAGGAGATACACTGCATTGCATTGCGCTGTTCTGTTGGGGAAATAGGAATGTTGCTAACTGATTTGAAATTGACCGTGTTGTGGTTACGAGCTTCTTTAGTCTGTAGTCATCAAAATGGTGGGTCAGAGCTAAATGTGAAGTAATTATGTGGTTTAGTACGTCAGAAAATGCTTGTAAAATCGATTTTGACTTATATCTTCGTACAAAAAAATCGAGGAGAATCAGATGGGCGAAATATATAACCAGCATGGTAAATAAATTTAAAAAAATGCTGGTAATAAAACCGCAAGTGATGATACCAACTGGGCGAACTGGGAACAAAATAATATTTAGTGCGGTCTAGGAAAAGGTAAATCTATCTCTGTAACAGGCCGTAGAAGCCCATAGGGTTGTCAGACGTTGAGGCTCCCACATTTTCTAGACAATCGGCTCACAGATGGCGGTGAAGTTATCACCCTTACCCGCCGGGCGCCCTTTACCCCAGGAAGAATCCTGGTACGCATTTCTGTTAGAGGCAGAGTCGACCCCAGGGTCATAGTAAGGCTGGAAGAATTATGTCCATCGAAAAACACAATGACCTCATCAGGAATCGAACTCGTGATCTACCAGCTTTTAGCACATTTCCCTTAACCAACTACACTGCCGCGTGCCCGATTTAATGTGTGGTATTTCAGATAAATTGAATGAGAAAATATATACATATCATGGCTCAGTGCGGGTTTATGTGACCAGTGCAAAGAACGTTTCAATTCCCTAAACACCGGAAATTTCTTGACTTTTTAAATAACTAGGATTTACACAGACACTGGTGCTCAGCAACTACACACATTCTCACATATTGTATAAAACTCCTATTTTCAGTCGTTGGTCACAGATATTAATTGTAGTATCCATTTATTCATGAGTTTATGTCATTTTCTCAGTCCCTTCACATTGTTGATGGCCAGAATGAGTACATATATTTCATGAATGCTATTGTTTTCATTTTCTTCATACTTTATTGCAAGACGCCAAAAATACTGTCATCCACTCTCCATGGACGATTTGAGTGAGACCACTGGCGAGTGTAAGAGTACTTGTATAGGAAGAACAGCTGGTCTGTTGGGTAATGCATGCTCTTAAGCGGAAAGTGAATGTAAATTAAATTGGTTAGTTTGAGAATGTAACGTGTCTGACTTTCAGCCATGGTCACGTTCCATATTCCAACCGATTCATATTTTCCTTCGATATCCTAGCTCATTGGCCTTAACCTACATGAGCTGAAGATACAGAATCTCTAACTGCAAATCTAATCGCGTTGCAGATATCACATTGCACGCGGCCACAATATTTCTCGTTGTAGCTGTATATTGAACTTATTAAGAAGTGTTTAAAATGAAATATATGTCCGGCGAATCATACATGCGATTACTGCTTCCCCTTTAAAGAGCTTCATGGATACACGCCGTAGCGTAGTTGGTTAAGGCACTATGCTACAAACCGGAAGGTCGCGAGTTCGAATCCCAATGAGGTGGATGTTTTCAGTTTACATAATTCTTCCAGCCGCATTATGGCCCTGGGGTCGACACAGCCTCTAACATAAATGAGTACCAGGAATCTTGCTGGATAGTAAAGGGCGGCCGGCGCCTAAGGCTGATAACCTTACCGCCATCTGTGAGCCGACTGTCTAGATAATGTGGGATCCTCAACATCTCACAACACTATGGGCCTCCACGGCCTGTTACAGGGATAGCTAAATTTAAAAAGCTTCGTTGAGATATAACACATAAAGGTCCCCGAAATCGTCAGATTTTTAGAAATATAATTTTGGTAAATATGAGTGCCTGTATGTGTTTGAAACTCTTGTGTATTAAATAGAATATACCGAAGTCTGAGTATAAATGTATTCAGTGTGGATTATTCAACACGATTAATTCGTTACCCAAAAATTATTTTCCACGTTGAATGTTAAAAAATGTTTTACAGCCAGTATTTGCTCTTCAGAAGTACTGGATGATTCTGCGTTTGTATTTGTCAAATCCACAGAATGGCCGCCAAATGCTACAGTTTTCAATCCGTTAAATTGTCATGTTTGTATGGAACTTAAGCAGTTACTTTACAAAAACAACTGAGAACCGTTTCAGTCTCTGGAGTTACTGCAAAAAGAGCTGAAAATATGTCGCCTTGACGTCCAAGTTAATATTCAATTAGCCATCGATCAGTTTCAAATATGACTTGAAGCCAAAATCCAAGGACAAAGAGGTTCTGTTCAGTATCTCTTCTGATAAGAACATGAGATTGAATTACAAATAAAGTGTTGATTTTTAATATTCAGAAAGGAAAATATTTTAAATGTAACGAATCATCAGAAGTGAAAAACCCTTTTGCGTGCGTAGACCCTACGTAGATATGCTGTGTGCGACATACGAGTTTCGTTAAGATCCGTAGAGCTGTTCACTTTTATCATGTTTAGCATCACTTTTGCGCCAGCTGATTTACATTCAGTGTCTAGAGGAGAATGTCTTGCAGCAATGATTATCGGATTTGGGTCTCCAAAAACAATGTCCGAATCCCAAGACGAAATTTAAAACACCGTGGGCCTATGTGAAAAATATTACAGAATGGGGCAGAGGATTTTATGATGTGCTAAAGGGAACCTGAACGTATGGCACCCGTAGGTTCATCCCCATGTTCACAAAAGCCTACCATTAAAATCAATCACGACCTAATTTTATATTGTCACAAGTTTATGACTGCGTGACTAATAAAAACGGGATTTTGATCGGATGATTGGATATATTAACACCTTGTTTTACAATTTATCGTAATCACAGTAGATTGCAGTAATTCACACTCAATCTTCAGCCGAACTCTTCTTCTTGACTGCCGATGACTCGCTCCAATCTCGTTCTCGCTCTACAACTGGCTTCGTATTTACTTTAGGCGGGTCCATAGAAAACACATCCATTGTCCAGCAATGGATACATGCGAACAGCATAGAAAACGCATCTTCTGTTGTGAAGAATGCGTGTTTATTGGCCCGTTACCTAAGAATGGATGTCCTATTTTGAGAGCCCCGCCTCGCGAATGCATTTACCAAGCCGTTGCCTAACAATGGGCTTATGCGTCACAATAGACCATCTCGGTATTTGCCTGGAGAGACTGAGGGAAATTATCAAAATTAAGTCCGGATTTCCATTCTTCAGGGCGAGATTGGAGCCCGTACCTTCTCGAATGCGAAGAATGAGCGCTAACCCGTGGACCGCGACGTTCCATTTCTCGTTGGAAATAATGGCTTGTAAAATAAATGGAGGTTCTCATCTGTGTGGATCCCAGAGCAGAGCGAAATGCTGCTGTAGGCATGACAGAAAGATCACCCTGTATAAGAATTTCGTTGATCATGATGGAACTAGACAAGTAATGGTCGAGCTTTTCAAATGTGATTTATTCAGGCACATAAAAGCAGCCTGACAGAGTTTGTGGTAGTGGCGTTGCTTCAGCTTGAACTTCTCTAATTTATCTAGTCTGGCTATTTGTATCGTCCACCAGTCTGAGCTCAGTATTCTGTTTATAATGACAAGCTTTCATCTCTCGATCAAAATTATTTTTATTTAAGGACCACCGTCCTGTGCACAGTAATAAAACTCCATAAATTGACCTCAATTGGTTAAGTGACCTTACTTAAAATCGTTTTAATAAGTATTGAGGTTTAGCCTCTGAGGTCGTTGATACTAGTAAAATGAAATATCAAAAATGTATATGATTGTTACGGGACAAAACACGTATATTCGCCAGTTGGTTAAAGAAATTGTTTCTTACATTTTAGTTGTCCACATTTTGATAAAACACCAAGCTGTAGCTCGCTTATTTTGACAATATCACAACACGCCAGTGGTTGAAGATACTTCTTCTAGGATGTAACGTCGATATTTTCGAGGAGCATACTGCCTCCATCTTCAGGGTCGAAGAAATATCCTCTGATAAAAGGGCCGCAAGGGAAGCTGAAGTATTTTCCTTCGAATTGTCCATGAGCTTTTACCTTAAACCTGATGACACTCCGTTCCGGAAGACAATGTTCTTTATAATCACCATGAGAAGCTCAAATCCAAGAGCACCATGTACGTACACGCCTCGTATATTTCTTGTGCGTCATCGAACAGTTGTCTTATTTCAACTATTATTTCTACCAGGAGATGGAACGGCCGAAGCGTGAAACTGATCATTCACCTCCACTGAGTTCTGAGATTAATAATGAATTAAGTTTTACCTCCACTCTCCCTATACGCCTTTATATGCTAGTAATATGGAATGTTTTCAATCCTGAATGACTCTGATATCGATATGATTTTCAACTTGGGTGATTTTACAGGTTTAGGTTTCCCAAAAAATCCCTTAAATAAATAAAAATATATGTATATCGTATTTTCCTTGATATATTGCGCATTTATTCTTCGATATATCTCTCCCCCCCCCAACTAAAAAATTTACTGCACATTATTATTCGACGGTGTCTCAGTTGTACATCAAGAAATGTGTCAAATATTTCCAAAAGGTTTAATATGTAGATGGTCGCGGTTTCAATTCCCGATTGGGGCATTGGATTTTAATTGACCTAATCCTTCCAGCCGCACTATGACCCTGGGGTCGACTCAGCCTCTAACAGAAATGAATACCAGGACTCTTCCCGGACTTTACGACCAANGCGAGGATGCGCCATGTCGTGGTGACAAGAGACCCATATAATATGGAACTTGGTTTGTAGGATGTTGGTCACTTTCCTATTTAAAGACAGTGCCGAGTGAGATGGGAAGATGAATATGAGAAGATATTGAAGGAAATGAGATAGCTCATTCCAATGTGTGTGTATTCTGCATTGCATGAAGAGACTGAAAAGAATCCGATAAACGTCAGTATAGCACAGCCGATACTGCATCACGGCCCTCGATTGTACAGGAGTACAGTCTTGGTATGTAATCTTCTTCTGCAGATGTTCACATCACAGCGTAGTCTCTACAGAGAGCTCGTACTCTGCCTGGCAACATGGGAACGCAGTTGCTCTCACGGTGGCTTCTTCGGTTAAACTGCACAATTAACGTGATTAAGGAGATACACTGCATTGCATTGCGCTGTTCTGTTGGGGAAATAGGAATGTTGCTAACTGATTTGAAATTGACCGTGTTGTGGTTACGAGCTTCTTTAGTCTGTAGTCATCAAAATGGTGGGTCAGAGCTAAATGTGAAGTAATTATGTGGTTTAGTACGTCAGAAAATGCTTGTAAAATCGATTTTGACTTATATCTTCGTACAAAAAAATCGAGGAGAATCAGATGGGCGAAATATATAACCAGCATGGTAAATAAATTTAAAAAAATGCTGGTAATAAAACCGCAAGTGATGATACCAACTGGGCGAACTGGGAACAAAATAATATTTAGTGCGGTCTAGGAAAAGGTAAATCTATCTCTGTAACAGGCCGTAGAAGCCCATAGGGTTGTCAGACGTTGAGGCTCCCACATTTTCTAGACAATCGGCTCACAGATGGCGGTGAAGTTATCACCCTTACGCGCCGGGCACCCTTTACCCCCAGGAAGAATCCTGGTACGCATTTCTATTAGAGGCAGAGTCGACCCCAGGGTCACAGTAAGGCTGGAAGAATTATGTCCATCGAAAAACACAATGACCTCATCAGGAATCGAACTCGTGATCTACCAGCTTTTAGCACATTTCCCTTAACCAACTACACTGCCGCGTGCCCGATTTAATGTGTGGTATTTCAGATAAATTGAATGAGAAAATATATACATATCATGGCTCAGTGCAGGTTTATGTGACCAGTGCAAAGAACGTTTCAATTCCCTAAACACCGGAAATTTCTTGACTTTTTAAATAACTAGGATTTACACAGACACTGGTGCTCAGCAACTACACACATTCTCACATATTGTATAAAACTCCTATTTTCAGTCGTTGGTCACAGATATTAATTGTAGTATCCATTTATTCATGAGTTTATGTCATTTTCTCAGTCCCTTCACATTGTTGATGGCCAGAATGAGTACATATATTTCATGAATGCTATTGTTTTCATTTTCTTCATACTTTATTGCAAGACGCCAAAAATACTGTCATCCACTCTCCATGGACGATTTGAGTGAGACCACTGGCGAGTGTAAGAGTACTTGTATAGGAAGAACAGCTGGTCTGTTGGGTAATGCATGCTCTTAAGCGGAAAGTGAATGTAAATTAAATTGGTTAGTTTGAGAATGTAACGTGTCTGACTTTCAGCCATGGTCACGTTCCATATTCCAACCGATTCATATTTTCCTTCGATATCCTAGCTCATTGGCCTTAACCTACATGAGCTGAAGATACAGAATCTCTAACTGCAAATCTAATCGCGTTGCAGATATCACATTGCACGCGGCCACAATATTTCTCGTTGTAGCTGTATATTGAACTTATTAAGAAGTGTTTAAAATGAAATATATGTCCGGCGAATCATACATGCGATTACTGCTTCCCCTTTAAAGAGCTTCATGGATACACGCCGTAGCGTAGTTGGTTAAGGCACTATGCTACAAACCGGAAGGTCGCGAGTTCGAATCCCAATGAGGTGGATGTTTTCAGTTTACATAATTCTTCCAGCCGCATTATGGCCCTGGGGTCGACACAGCCTCTAACATAAATGAGTACCAGGAATCTTGCTGGATAGTAAAGGGCGGCCGGCGCCTAAGGCTGATAACCTTACCGCCATCTGTGAGCCGACTGTCTAGATAATGTGGGATCCTCAACATCTCACAACACTATGGGCCTCCACGGCCTGTTACAGGGATAGCTAAATTTAAAAAGCTTCGTTGAGATATAACACATAAAGGTCCCCGAAATCGTCAGATTTTTAGAAATATAATTTTGGTAAATATGAGTGCCTGTATGTGTTTGAAACTCTTGTGTATTAAATAGAATATACCGAAGTCTGAGTATAAATGTATTCAGTGTGGATTATTCAACACGATTAATTCGTTACCCAAAAATTATTTTCCACGTTGAATGTTAAAAAATGTTTTACAGCCAGTATTTGCTCTTCAGAAGTACTGGATGATTCTGCGTTTGTATTTGTCAAATCCACAGAATGGCCGCCAAATGCTACAGTTTTCAATCCGTTAAATTGTCATGTTTGTATGGAACTTAAGCAGTTACTTTACAAAAACAACTGAGAACCGTTTCAGTCTCTGGAGTTACTGCAAAAAGAGCTGAAAATATGTCGCCTTGACGTCCAAGTTAATATTCAATTAGCCATCGATCAGTTTCAAATATGACTTGAAGCCAAAATCCAAGGACAAAGAGGTTCTGTTCAGTATCTCTTCTGATAAGAACATGAGATTGAATTACAAATAAAGTGTTGATTTTTAATATTCAGAAAGGAAAATATTTTAAATGTAACGAATCATCAGAAGTGAAAAACCCTTTTGCGTGCGTAGACCCTACGTAGATATGCTGTGTGCGACATACGAGTTTCGTTAAGATCCGTAGAGCTGTTCACTTTTATCATGTTTAGCATCACTTTTGCGCCAGCTGATTTACATTCAGTGTCTAGAGGAGAATGTCTTGCAGCAATGATTATCGGATTTGGGTCTCCAAAAACAATGTCCGAATCCCAAGACGAAATTTAAAACACCGTGGGCCTATGTGAAAAATATTACAGAATGGGGCAGAGGATTTTATGATGTGCTAAAGGGAACCTGAACGTATGGCACCCGTAGGTTCATCCCCATGTTCACAAAAGCCTACCATTAAAATCAATCACGACCTAATTTTATATTGTCACAAGTTTATGACTGCGTGACTAATAAAAACGGGATTTTGATCGGATGATTGGATATATTAACACCTTGTTTTACAATTTATCGTAATCACAGTAGATTGCAGTAATTCACACTCAATCTTCAGCCGAACTCTTCTTCTTGACTGCCGATGACTCGCTCCAATCTCGTTCTCGCTCTACAACTGGCTTCGTATTTACTTTAGGCGGGTCCATAGAAAACACATCCATTGTCCAGCAATGGATACATGCGAACAGCATAGAAAACGCATCTTCTGTTGTGAAGAATGCGTGTTTATTGGCCCGTTACCTAAGAATGGATGTCCTATTTTGAGAGCCCCGCCTCGCGAATGCATTTACCAAGCCGTTGCCTAACAATGGGCTTATGCGTCACAATAGACCATCTCGGTATTTGCCTGGAGAGACTGAGGGAAATTATCAAAATTAAGTCCGGATTTCCATTCTTCAGGGCGAGATTGGAGCCCGTACCTTCTCGAATGCGAAGAATGAGCGCTAACCCGTGGACCGCGACGTTCCATTTCTCGTTGGAAATAATGGCTTGTAAAATAAATGGAGGTTCTCATCTGTGTGGATCCCAGAGCAGAGCGAAATGCTGCTGTAGGCATGACAGAAAGATCACCCTGTATAAGAATTTCGTTGATCATGATGGAACTAGACAAGTAATGGTCGAGCTTTTCAAATGTGATTTATTCAGGCACATAAAAGCAGCCTGACAGAGTTTGTGGTAGTGGCGTTGCTTCAGCTTGAACTTCTCTAATTTATCTAGTCTGGCTATTTGTATCGTCCACCAGTCTGAGCTCAGTATTCTGTTTATAATGACAAGCTTTCATCTCTCGATCAAAATTATTTTTATTTAAGGACCACCGTCCTGTGCACAGTAATAAAACTCCATAAATTGACCTCAATTGGTTAAGTGACCTTACTTAAAATCGTTTTAATAAGTATTGAGGTTTAGCCTCTGAGGTCGTTGATACTAGTAAAATGAAATATCAAAAATGTATATGATTGTTACGGGACAAAACACGTATATTCGCCAGTTGGTTAAAGAAATTGTTTCTTACATTTTAGTTGTCCACATTTTGATAAAACACCAAGCTGTAGCTCGCTTATTTTGACAATATCACAACACGCCAGTGGTTGAAGATACTTCTTCTAGGATGTAACGTCGATATTTTCGAGGAGCATACTGCCTCCATCTTCAGGGTCGAAGAAATATCCTCTGATAAAAGGGCCGCAAGGGAAGCTGAAGTATTTTCCTTCGAATTGTCCATGAGCTTTTACCTTAAACCTGATGACACTCCGTTCCGGAAGACAATGTTCTTTATAATCACCATGAGAAGCTCAAATCCAAGAGCACCATGTACGTACACGCCTCGTATATTTCTTGTGCGTCATCGAACAGTTGTCTTATTTCAACTATTATTTCTACCAGGAGATGGAACGGCCGAAGCGTGAAACTGATCATTCACCTCCACTGAGTTCTGAGATTAATAATGAATTAAGTTTTACCTCCACTCTCCCTATACGCCTTTATATGCTAGTAATATGGAATGTTTTCAATCCTGAATGACTCTGATATCGATATGATTTTCAACTTGGGTGATTTTACAGGTTTAGGTTTCCCAAAAAATCCCTTAAATAAATAAAAATATATGTATATCGTATTTTCCTTGATATATTGCGCATTTATTCTTCGATATATCTCTCCCCCCCCCAACTAAAAAATTTACTGCACATTATTATTCGACGGTGTCTCAGTTGTACATCAAGAAATGTGTCAAATATTTCCAAAAGGTTTAATATGTAGATGGTCGCGGTTTCAATTCCCGATTGGGGCATTGGATTTTAATTGACCTAATCCTTCCAGCCGCACTATGACCCTGGGGTCGACTCAGCCTCTAACAGAAATGAATACCAGGACTCTTCCCGGACTTTACGACCAACCGACGCGTAAAGCTTACCTCACCGCCATCTGTGAGCCGACTGTCTAGAAATTGTGGGAACCTCGATGTCTCACAACCATACGGGCCTCCACGACCTGTTACACGGATAGCTTTAAAATTTTGTTAATACAGTAATTTTTATCTGCTCTAATTCAGTACTGCTTAATGAATTTTATGCAGGTTATTTATGTAGGGTGGCGCACGAAATGACCTTTCCTCCCCTTTCTTTTAATGCGAGACGTCAAGTTTGTTGTGGGAGAAGTCTACATTGGTCTCGGGGTCTGCTTTATGAAGATTTATGATGAAGAAGCCGATCTCACTGATGTAGCTTAGGCTCATGGGTGCCTCATTGTGTCGAGGGTTGCGGGAGGCTTGTGCTCCTTTTCTTTCGGAAGTTGTATGGCAGAACGACAGCAGTTCTGATCATGTACTGCGCTAGCGATTGATCTACACGACTTGGTGCTTGCATATACGTGCAGATTTCTGACATAATATAATTACAATGTCTCTGTAATTTTTAAATTTTAAATTGGGGGTCATTTAGTTTGCCGTTCTGTAGGTCCACATAACCAGTAATCTTCAAATTGATACTTGAAAATTGAAATACACATGGTATTTGGGGGAGGGTCATGTTTTATTTAAGAAAACGCGTTGTATGTGTAATTAACTATGATAATGTAGAATTTAAAAAGGAATACACGCTATCTGAAGTTGTTAAAAAGAAAACACGTAAGTGGAAGGCCACATTCCCCGATTAAATATCACACTTATAATGAGGATGTAATTTTCATAGTTTTATTTCGGAATCTCAAAAGCCTTACTCGTAATAAGATAATTAGTTATTCTATACGTAATGTATTAGTATCGTGACATGTAGACTCGTTGCTGGGCAACGACGAAGAAATAAGCGACAATATAACAGCTGTTGCTAGGTAACGGCTCCACCAACAGACACGAACACAGCAATGCCAAGGCAACAAGATAATACAACAATAATGGGAAACAGTGTTTTCTGTTTGGTCCGTGCCGAGATATTAAGAAAAGGCCAAGTTAGGAGCTGGAGTAAGTGAAGAGTTTGTCAGTGAGAAGTGAGTCAGTTAGTGTGAGTTAGATAACCTCTGTGGCTCAGTTGTGAGCTGTTGCTGTGATAAGCTTGTAGCTGAGGCCAGGGACACTTCGGGAACGATAGGAAGAGGAACGTCCGCTGTTGAAAGCCGCTACTGGGCAACGCCTAGTGAAGACTGTAACAGACTGAGAAGAACCAGTGTGTCCTGTAGTGGTTTATGAAGGGTGTAGAACAGCGAGAGCAGTGTAGTTACGAGGAGTAAGAGATCAGTAAATCCGATTACTAATCCAAACCCCATCTATTGTCACTGAAAACGTGAAAACTGGTGTCAGAAGTGGGATTAGATTGACAAAGGTAATTGGGTTGAATAAGCCAAAAGTTTAATTGACTTTAGTAAGGAGATTGGTCTAGAAGCAAATAGAGGAAACTAAGTATATGTTGCTGTCTCGTTAGCAGAAAGCAGGCAAAATCATTACACTTGTATATCTAACAGATATTTTGAAAATGTGGCAGAGTTCAAATATTTGGGAACGACAACAAATAAAAACTTGATTGAGGAGGAAATTAAGAGGAGATTGAATTCGAGTACTGCTTGCTAACATTCAGTCCAGAACCTTTTGATTCTCCGTCTGCTGTCTAAAAACATAAAAAGTAGAATATACAAAACTGTAATTTTGTCTGTGGTTCTGTATGGGTGTGAAACTTTTTTTTATTGCTAGTGGGGTGGGACTAAGTCCATTGTACTGCGGCCACTTCTGGCCTATTGTACCAGCCCCAGATGATAAGTGAGGGTGATTTTGGAGCAATTGGTGGAATGAAGATTGGCAGGCGAAACCGAAGTACTCTGAGAAAACCTGCCCCAACGCCACTTTGTCCACCACAAATCCCACTTGACCAGACCGGGGATCGAAACGGGGCTGCCATGTTTGGAAGCCAGCGACTAACCGCTTGAGCTATGGCTCGGCCCATGGGTGTGAAACTTAGTCTTGACATTAAGGGAGGAACATAGACAGAGAGTGTTTGAGAACAGGGTGTTGAGGAGAATATTTGGGGCGAAGAGAAATGAAGAGAAAACTGCATAATGAGGAATTCATAATTTGTACTCTTCACCAAGTAAAATTTAATTAGAATGAGCACGCGCTGTACAAAATGTGTAATAAATCGAGTCACTAATCCAAAACCCCATCTATAGTCACTCCGTACAAGTGATAGTATTTATCTTGATGTGTTAGTTTTGCTGCTTTTTGAAACACGCTGTTGTCGGTGTAATTAGCCTTAACAAGAATACGGCTCAGCTCGGCAGTGTATTTTCGCCTTCTTTCTTTAATCATTCAGCAGTAAGTCACGTCAGTTCATGCCGTCAGTCACATAGAATATCCAACAGACACTCCCTGCTTCACTTACATTAATGCACAAGTAGGCGCCGCTACTTAATGTGGGCTATAGTGCTCTGACACGCAAGGAGATAGCTGACTCACTCTACCAACATTGCCTTGGACTTTGTGCATTTGATGTTGAGTTTGGCGATGTTGTGGCCCGTTTCGGCCTCGGTTTTTTTCTGTTCTCACAATCCTTAAGCCCAGCAATGGACTATCATAAGGTTTTTATACTTTAACTGCTGATATTTCTACCCTACTGACTTTCTGGAAAAGTCTGAAATTTAGGATTTAAATTAGGATCCAGTAAATATATAAGCGTAAAATAGTGTAGAAAGAAGTATTTGGCCATATTCCGTCAACAGCATACGCGACAAAATTGTAATACAATTTTTTAAACACTTTCACAAATTTAGACTCTCTGGAAAGAGCTGTAACACATCGCTGTATTCTTCACGATAAGACGAAGAACTGAAAATGCTCAGGAAATGCATTTCATCATTAAGTTCAGAATGTTTTATCTTCTTTATTTATTGCCCAAATGTAACCACTAAGTAATGTCAGACCCTAAAGTGAAGTATCATTTTACCTGTTTTGTATGATTGTCGAAATGGATATAATCTGAGAGAAAAACATAGATGAAACGGGTTTGAAATTTTTTAAGTTCATAGGTTCACATTTGGATCTAAGGAAGACGCAATAAGGAGATGGACGTAGTTATATACCAAGGAACATAGGCTACAATGTTTACTCTTCTTGTAATATATATAGAGAGAGAAAGAGAGAGAGAGAATTATTAGAGGTAATTCAGTGATGTGGCATGCAGCACGCATAGGAAGGAACAGAGAGTACACGAAAATCGATTCAGAAAGGTAAAGGAAAGTGATAACTTAGATGACATAGGCATAGGTAAATGGATTGAACTGGCTCATGATACGGTCCGACGAAGGCGTTTTGGCCAAATAACTCGGAATTCTGCTCATTTCATTTATAGGTTTCTTTTGTTTCTCAGAATAAACAGTGATTATTTCCCTAAATATAAGAAATTAAATAATCCACATCCAAGAAACAGTCGTAATTGTTCTCTGTGGATACAGTCCATATTTCTTTATGAAATAATAATAATAATAATAATAACAATAGTCCTGGACGTCGAGTTACAAAGGCATGTAGTGATCGTTGAAGTAAAACTTGACTCACTATTAACTTCGGTATTAGATGGGTATGGGAAAAGCGGTAGCGAAGTTGGTTGAGGCACTATGCTATAAGCCGGAAGATCGCGGGTTCGAGTCCTGATGAGGTTGATCTTTACAATTTACCTAATAATTGCAGCCCCACTATGACCCTGGGGTCTATTCAATCTCTAACAGAAATGAGTACCATAAATCTTCCTGGGGTGTAAAGGGCGGCCGGCGCGTAAGGCTGACAAACTCATCGCCATGTGTGAGCCAGCTGTCTAGAAAATGTGGGAGCCTCGACGTCTGACAATCCTATGGGCCTTCACGGTCTGTTATAGGGATAGATTCGCCTTCTTTTACTAAATAGATGGGTATATTTTACACCTTGGGAAAAGTGCTCCCAGAATCATTTAATTGGGTTCAAGAGCAAGGTTAAGCCTCTTGGGGAAGTAAAAATGCCATTACCGGGAACCTATCCCGGTCAGTCATTCCACAATAAATTCATTGCTGATATATCCCCACTTGATATATGTAAAAAAAGTAAGTAAAGCTATCCCTGTAACAGGCCGTGAAGGCCCATAGGGTTGTGAGACGTTGAGGGTCCCACATTATCTAGACAATCGGCTCAAAGATGGCGGTAAGGTTATCAGCCTTACGCGCCGGCCGCGCTTTACTCCCCAGGAAAATTATTTAATTAATTCCTGATACTCACTTCTGTTGGAGGCTGAGTCGACCCCAGGGCCATAGTGCGGCTGGAAGGATTAGGTCAATTGAAAAAAACCCAATGACCTTCTCGGGATTTGAACCCGCGACCTTCCGGCTTGTAACATAGCCCCTCAACCAACTACGCTACCGCGTGCCCCCTCACTTGATACATGACCTCGCTCAAGTCTACATATTGTAACTGTTGTCTGGTTAGTTTTCTGACCGCCTCTTTACACTGACAAGCTGTATAGTATGGCACATGAAGTGTTTCCCCATATCACATACAGAAACTGAAAATTCCATGATTCAATACATTTACTTTGAAGATGAATAAAAAGCTCTAAAATTCAAACATGACGTTTTGTCGCGCCGCAAGGAACAGCTGCAAAGTTGCGATATTGCGAAATCTTTCGCTTGAACGTCACTGTCCTAATTCTGACACCACCTGTTCAGCAATGCTTTCCTACAACTTGTCAGCATCGTTCAGACGTCCACTGTGCTCCATCTCTCGCTGGAAATAGTTAAACAGCTAAACCTTTCAAGCAAATTGGGAACGACAAGGCCTGTGTTAGAGAAACAACGCGTTCAGATGGATATCCGCTATCATGAAGGTAAATCTATCCCTGTAACAGGGCATGAAGGCCCATAGGATTGTGAGACGTCGAGGGTCCCACATTTTCTAGACAATCGGAATACAGATGGTGGCGAGGTTGTCAGCCTAACTGGCTGGTCGCCCTTTACCCCTCAGGAAAATTCCTGGTACTCATTTCTGTTAGAGGCTGAGTCGACCCCAGGGCCATAGTGCGGCTGGAAGGATTAGTTCAATTGAAAAATTTAGTGACCTCGTCGGGATTCGAACTCGCGACCTGACGGTTTGTAGCATAGTGCCTCAACCAAATACGCTACCGCGTGCCCCCCCTCCCGCTATCATTAATCATTACGAAAAAAAAAGAACAATTAAAATTCTTTAAGAGGAACAGAGAGTGTTGAAGGCTTATATGTATTACGCAATATTCAAACCAATATTTTAATGTTTAAAGAGGTTTCTAAAGTTAAATATATATATTTTTAATCATAAATTATGACAAGAAATTCATAAGAGAAATTTCTACATGAACTGTACCGAATTGAATATTACATAAGCATGAACTCCCATAATATTGAACGATAGATTCCAATTATAATTTTCCATGAACTATCTGATAATATCAGAATTTTGTCAGAATATCAGAATTCTTTAATGTGGAACGAATTTGTATTTTGTCGCGAAACTGAGAACCACTCACCGAAAGAGCGTGTAGATCGGTCCCGAATGTGGCAACGGTACCATCTGCTTCACTGCTCACAGTCTCGTGACGGAACGAGCACTCAGCATGCGTTGTGTGCCCCTACGTTACTTTTAATTATTCTTTTATTTGTACTTGTTTCTTGAAGCCACTGACCTCCAGTCCTTCATTTTATTCCTGATGCAAGCGTAGCTGAGCGACCGAATTCCGAAAATGGACGTAAAAAATTCTGCCATTATCAGTCCATGCTGTTGCTGCAACACGAAGCGGGTATGACCTGGACTGACACGTTCTGTTACTGTTCGTGCAGAATGCATTACCCAGCTTTGTTTGCACACGTAGCGGTACCGACAGAGTTCTTTGTGGACGGGAATGAAGAAATATGAAAGGTAAAGCCTGCTGCATGGAAGAATGAGATCCTGAACACGAATTTGGTTCAGAACCCCTCCCAAAATAATTGTCATGATTGTTCTGTGTGTGGGGAGGATTTCATGAGGTGTCAGAATATACAAAGAATAATTATATTTCACGCTTTTTCGAAAAATGTTACGACGAGTCTCCCCGTCTCGTCAGTGGTCGTCGAGGCCTCATTTTGCTTCGGGCCGACATTCGTCAACTGTTAACGCGAGACTGAAAACTTTCCTCCTTCAAGAACATTCCAGCCATTTTTCTTGATGTTGTATTAGGCAAAGGTAAAGTTGTCCCTGTGATTAACTACATAATCGCTACACCATGAAGACGTATGGGGTGTGAATGTACAGATCCACGTATTCCTGACTTCGGCACTAGTTGGATGTGAGCGGTCAACTTCAAGTCCCGGAGCCTTTAACCCCTAGGAAAGCACACCCTTTATCCATTGGATAGAGCCTGGATGGGCCCCAGAACCGGTCTCGACGGCATGGAGAGGAGAAAAATGTTGCCTTTAACGGGACTCGAACTCCGACTCCACGGCCGTCCAACGGGTAGCGTTTCCTTGTTTAACACCTTCGCAATGAAAATACAATAATACACATATAAGCTTCAAGTTTTCTGTCTTCCGCTGAAAAGGTTCTCACGGACTTTGATATTTGAGAGATTTATATGATGACCGACGTACTTTCCTGCACGTAACTCGGAGAATAGGTATTTCAGCGAAGAATGCTTTGTACAGAAGTAGTAGAGATAATGAAAAGTATATTCTATGTCCAATATACTAGTCAATTTACTGCGTACTTTACGATTTTTAGAGAGAAAAAAAAGCACCACTATGTTCCGTGTGATAATAAGTCGAGGACCATTGGACTTAATCTGCCACTTGTAAGCTCCACCAGTTTTACGCTATGTGTAAGAGAGCATCAGAAGTTAGCATTCACGAGTGGATAATCTCGAAGTAATTAGAGTGCGAGCGGGCTATGCCACATTTCCTTACATGTGGATATACGTATATCTCCAATGTACTTACTCTCAAGTTGGATTCCAGCCAACCCTCTCAGACAAAACATCGCTACTTATTTTATTCTGCCTTTTATTCTTTTGTCTTTAAAGTTCAGAATTCTGAGTCATATGATTGAGTTGCTAGTACCAAAAGTTTCAGAATCTAATCAGCATTTTGGAGCAAATTACAGAGAAAGTGTAACGGTCTTATTGACTTATCATTCTGAGGTCAAAAACATACCACACCAACAGTGTCTCTGTTTATAGTTTAATCTTACAAGCTTTATTAAAGGGTAAAGGTAAGGATGGCATGCACTGTCTTCGCTCTTTCGGAAGCCGGGATCGTGGGTTCGAATCCCACTCAGGGCATGGATGTTTGTGTGCGTTTTTCTGTGTTTGTCTACAGGTAGGCCTTGCGACGAGCTGATCGCTCGCCCAAGGAGTCCTACCGAATGTGTAAGATCGAGAAAAACCGAAGTGAAAGAAGTTCATGGAGGTAGGTCTAGGCCCACTGGAGCTGTAGTGCCAAGGGAGGGGGGGAAAGGTAAGGATTTCGGGGTACATGGATGAAAGTTATTTGAGAACAGTGTGCTAAGGAGAATATTTTGGTTTAAGAAAGAGGAAGTAACAGGGGGATGGAGAAATTTGCACATTGGTAAAGGTAAAAGTAAAGTTGTTCTTATGCATAATCAAGCAGCACGCCATGAAAACATAAGCAGGTTTGAAGATACAGTTCTGTGCTTTCTCAGCCGATTCACTGGACGGAGGTTAGTGGTCAGCTTCACGCTCCGGCCGCTATGACCTCGGTAACAAATTCTGCGATATTTAGTATATGGGAAACTATGTGGCACTCAAAGCCTGTCTGGACATCATGGCAAAAATAAAATTCCCTATCCGTGTCAGGAAATCTTGGTCCAGTCTGTAGGATAGTGATTGAGTGACTGGATTGTCCAGGCTCACAGATTACATCAGGACGAAGTTCACAACCTATGCTGCTCACCAGAAATCAGGGTGATTAAATGGAACAGGATAAGATGGGCGGGATATGTAGCACATGTGGACGAGGAATGCGTACAGAATCTCTGTTGTGAAATTTGAAGGAGACTAAGCTGAATGAGAGGATAATATTAAAATGCATCTTAGAGAAATATGATGTTAGAATATTGGCTGAATGTAATTTAGAAGATTCAATTATGAATTTTTAAAATAGGTAATATTCAGCGCGGTTCATAAAGATATGGATTTTTTTAGAAGATTAGGAATTGTCACCTTTTCAAGAAGCTCCCGTAACAATGAAATTAAGAGATTTATAATTTTAGTGTTATCTGCATCCCCATCTGGATATACAAAAGGCTTTTAATTTATTTCCTGAGGGGTATGTTCATTTAGAGTTTCCATTTGTTCAATTTAAAATTTTAAAAATCCACGGTGAAGTGAGTTGGCTTCGCGCGTCATGGTCCAATGCATGAAAAAGGGACCATTAATTATTAGCAATGCTAGGTATTGAAATAGCTTCCAAAATGTGTTTCGGCGTGTGATTCACTGGACATTTTTGTTCAGCGTCAGCCCATCCTTTGATTTCATGAATTTTTAAACGGGAACGCATGCTTTAGAACCATTCGACATTTATTCCAGTTTTAATTTCTTTAGAAAAAGAATCTTCAGTGCCATGGAGGCAGGTAGTACAGGGTGTTACAAAATTATCTTTACAATTCTGAAAGGCCGTATATTTAATTTGAAGAGACGTATGTGGCTATGTGACGCGGGAATGGACAGTGCTATTATTCAATCTGTTACGTCACAGCTTCGGTGCAGCGTGCCGCCACTGCCAGCGCTTTCTGGCAGTCGAGACAAAACAGCGAACTACGTGTATGTGTATGCAGAGTGTGGTTCGGAGAAACCGGATCGGGTACACGAATACAGAGAAATTTTTGCACTAAGCTTCATAAGGATCCTCCCAGTATACCGTCTATTCACCTGTGGCACAAGAATATTTGTGACGCTAGACGTTCTGTACTTCATGCAAAGAAAGCGGTATGGCCATCTGCGAGCGATCTGCGAGTGTTGAAATGGTGGAACAGATCAGAGAGGATTTATGGGAAGTTCACTCGAATCAATGCGACATGCGTCCTCGTAAAAGAGTACGACGAGGTTTACAAAAAGTTGTAAAATCACTATTGAAAATCTCTCTACTGTTAAGAAGCAGGTTAGGCCCACAGTGAAACCGAATGTCGCGGTTTAGTGACTATTATCTTGTACCGGTATAAGTTTGGCTTTGCCGATCACAGTGGCCGCGCCGTCTAAGGCATGAACTATCTTCGCCAGCTCAAATACACGTACTTGCATCTTGGGTTCGAACCCCACTCAAGGCATGAATGTTGGTGTGCATTTATTCTGTGTTTGTGCTGTCTAATGTGCAGGTAGCGGACCGCCTCTGTGGTCTAGTGGTCAGGGTTCCTACCTACAGATCCGAGGTCCCAGGTTCGATTCCCGGTTCTACCAGGTTTTCTGAGAAGGAGTGGGTCTGAAACGGGGTCCACTCAGCCCCGTGAGGATAATTGAGGAGCTATATCAAGTAAATGGCTCATGTGTGGCTCATTAATTAACAGTGTTTACCCGAGACACACTGCCGATTGTGACGGAATTGTTCAAGTCCCCCAGACGGTGACGATGGTACTAGGGACACGGAGGGAGACATTATGGCCCAAAGCCAAGGTTGGTATTTTAATAACTCGTAGCTTGTTATTGCAGGATTAGTCAGAAGATAATATTTTAAATTAATGCTTAAAAGCTTCTTGAAATGATTTTAAAACTGTCTTCCGTGATACATTATTTCATTTGGCCATATGACATATGAAGAAATATAATAGTACAGATACTTATATTAGAACTCTGAAATGTATATACCTACGTCATACATAGCCTACATATACATCTGTATAAGTAGTTTTAAATTAGATCAATCGGAGGAAATATAAATACGAATTGTATTATTTCTTATTCACATGCGGAACCCCCGACAACATTAAAATATTATCAGGAAGGGTATAAAATTAAAATTTTACGCCGTGATGGCTACTTGTGAACTTTTCAGGATGAAAACGATGTAAAAGGTTACTAATCAATTAGGAGGATGCAGGCTACTCAGAAGAATTTGTCTACGTACGAATGGCCGCGCCATAGCCCAAGCGGTTAGTCGTTGGCTTTCCACCGCGGCGGCCCGGGTTCGATCCCGGGTCTGGTCAAGTGGGATTTGTGGTGGACAAAGTGGCGCTGGGGCAGGTTTTCTCCAAGTACTTCGGTTTCCCCTGCCAATCTTCATTCCACCAATTGCTCCACAATCACCCTCACCTATCATCTGGGGCTGGTACAATAGGCCAAAAGTGGCCGTAGTACAAGGGACTTAGTCCCACCCCACTAGCAATAAAATAAAATCTACATACGTTAAAAGAAAGACTGTACAAAGATGGAGGGCATTAGTAACGAAGAAATAAGAAATGGATTACAAATATTGTCTTTAATTAAGAGAATTGTGGTATTAAGCGTATCGAAACAAACAGACGGAAAATTTATGTCGAATGGATTTACAAATATTATAAAAAATTTACTTAATGTTGACCAATAAAACGAAGATATCTGGAACATGAAATGGGAATAGAAGTCCTTGGAAGAACTAATCGCACTGAAAACGGAGCCTCCAGCAATTCATCTTGTCACGGGAACATATTTACCGAATTGTTACGAAGCAACGTTAAGGGGATACGCAGCCAGACCCACGGACTCTCCTTAGATAAGATATAGACCACATATAAAAAGACTCGTCCAACAGTTCTTCTGTTGTAGAATGTATTCGTTGCCAAGGGAACTTGTTCACTAAGCCGTTCCCTAGCACGGAATGGAGGAATTCACTAGACTAAAAATGAATAGAATCTTGACAAGAGAGGAATAAGAAACTCATAAGCTGATAACACAATATCAGACAATGGTATAGGTTTCTACACATGGAGCTGTTAAGAAGAACTGTGTTCCTAAACACGTAGAATGAAATAATTCTTATTTTGTCATTATTCACCAGGCCAGCTGACGTTGGTGTTATCAACATCGCGTTATTGCACCACTGCTCGAGGTTTGTGGCGGTCAGGATTTGGCAGCGGTTCTGAAACAGTGCCGAGAAAAATTGCAAATTTATCGGTTTTCTGGCAAGCTACGCAGTGGAGCCACTAGAGGATGGTGTTGTTTCAGACGGCTGCATTGTACCCCTGGCAAACTGAAGAACAAGTCAATTTAATTGGAAACATTTAGCTTGGAAAACCACGAAATAACTCAGAAGAGTCATAGTGAGGTGTTCGAATCCGGGAACTAAAAATGTAAAGTATTGCGAAATTCTATACCTTGACATAAGGTTCCCCCCCCCCCTGGCACTACAGCCCCAGTTGGCATAGGCCTACCTCCATGAACTTCTCCATTCACTTCGGTTTTTCTAGATCTTAGACATACGGTAGGACTCCTTGGGCGGGTGATCAGCTCGTCGCAAGGCCTCTACCTATACACAAACACAGAAAAAAGCACACAAACATCCATGCCCTGAGTGGGTTTCGAACCCACGAACCCGGCTTACGAGCGATCGAAGACAGTGCACGCCTTAGAACGCTCGGCTACCGTGACCGGCTTGACACAAGGTTAGTCTCTTAAATATAATCAGAGTCACACGAAATTCGTCAGACTACAGCAGACGAACCGTTTTTCCGAAGATATTTCTTCGAAATTTATAACAATAGGGCCTTTTCCTGCATGGAGGCTACACCTGGAAATATTAATTTTTTAGGCATCTATTTATTTTAATTTTCATATAGTGCTCCTTATATATTTTTTTTGTTATGAGAGTCTTCACTCGAATTTAATATAAATAAGAGAATAAATGCTAAATATTGAACCACATCAAAATTTTTTCATATATCTATGAAGTGTTAATGTACCTAAGTTTTTAACTACGAATATATTTCACAATATAAATGTCACTGAAAGGTCTCAACAAAAAAGGATGCCAACGCGAGTTGAATAATGATACCGAACGTCCAGCATATGAGAAATTCTTTCTTTGGTATAGTGACATCTACCACAGCAGATACTCCTACTTCCGTCATTGATCGCCATGAGTTAAATAGAAAAACCCGAGAGTTATTTTATTTGACACTCAACTGTGCTCATTCACTTCTTTGCTGGAAGGAGGTCAGTGTTGTGTTCTGGCATAGGTCTTGACACGCCATTAGACCTATATAAACCTATTATCTACTTTTGAGAACTCCTAAACATGCAGAAATATAACACGAATAGCTGTGACTTTTTTTACGATTCAATGTCGCGATCTTATAATTTCATAGATTTTTAATACATTTTTGGTCTTGATACTGAAAGCTTCACTAAATAAGCTCCAATCTACCTACACTGTTGTAGCGTGCAAGATATGATGAACCAATAGGGCAAGCGTGCTGGTGTGCAATCGGGCGAGTTATTGGTTGGGGCAATCACGTAAATTAGCAAGAGGCTAAGCTGCAGCGAGCTATTTTATTGAACGAAACCTCGGAGTCAAGTACACGACTAATTATAGAAGTACAGTGCAGTTCAACACTCGATTAAATAACATTTTCATGCGTTCTTTGCACGAATCACTTAAAGCGAACGCCTAATAGAGAGAAATTATCCTTTCGTCTGCAGACTCTGTTTCCAAAACCACTTAAATCGTTTGTATGGGATTTGATATTAGGTGGTGTACATCAATATTTGTAGAGCGAATATGTGAGAAAGGGTCAGTAAATAGGTCACAATGGATATAAAACGTAAAACATGTGATATTTGAACCTGCAAAAATAAATATTTCTCCACACATCCTCCACCAACATTGTCGCATCGCTTAACCAATGCTCCGAAGCCGGCAGCATAGAAGTCTTTTGACTGTTGTCTCAGCCATTTACACATCTGGTCGGGCATCATCTGCGTCTTGCGAACGTCCGTGAGATAATTTCTCGGCCGGGTTGCGAACCGCTTAAGTGACAAACACTTCCCACCGTAAACAGGAAACATCTTTTTATGAATATCCTTTGCATTGATTCCCTTTGTCCACAAAGAAACGCACAACAGATCGTTGTTCTTCGGTAGTATACCCTCAAGCGCCGTCTCCATTTCGACTACTGAAACCAGCTTCTGAACATGTGCATGCGCGTCTGCTACGTAGACTGTCATGAAGCTGGCTGTGCTGCTACCTAGTGATATCTAGTGTACAGAAAACCTATTATGTCCATTATACTGTGTTACCTCCATTTGTGACCTATTTACTGACTCTCCCTCGTAATTTGGCTCATTCCGTCCAAAAAACCCTCCTTTAGATGAAGCTCAAATCGAAAATTTTGGTTACCTAAAAACTCAGTCACCGTTTAAAATATTGATCCATGGCATAAAATAGATCTCAAGGTATACAATTTTTATTTGAAACAATTTTGATACAGTGAATATTAGACGAATATAAGCTAAAATATCTAACGAGTCTTTTTACTGTAAAATTTGGCGTGTTATAGCCACCCTTCTCTTGTTTTAGATCCATGAATCTATTACAGTTGTTAATTCCATGATTTTATGAAACCGAATATAAATAGCGTGCTATTGACGGTATTTTCCAACTCCGACGTGAGCAGTGCTACCGTACCTGCCTTGCGAACTTGGAACAGCAGTAGTGCCATTCAGGGTAGATACTTGAAGTTCTCTGCTGAGTTGTATTGGATGACTTTGGACACATCTGAGAATGCTCCAACTTTAGAAGCTTCTAACTACGTTGTTTTCTTCGCAAAATAACAGAACTGCCGTTGATATTAAACCAGTTGAATACTAATGCTACCTTCCTATAAGCAGAATTTATTAATATATCCCGACTTTATTTATTTTTCGTATTTGATATGTATTTATAACGTGAGTCGGCTACGGGCAGGACGACCGAGGGGTCGGTGTTCGAGCCCCGATGAGGTCAAGAATTTTCACTTCTCCATGTTGTCCAGACCGGCTCTGGGGTTCACCCAACCTCCTATCAAATGAGTACCGGGGGCTCTTTCCCCGGGGTAAAGCGGTCGGGCCTTGAAGCTGACCAGTCATCTCCAGTTAGTGCCGAAGTCAAGAAAACGTGGGTTTATACATCCACTCCCCTATGCACCCTCATGGCTTAATGCTTACTTAGTTAAATACAGGGAAAACTACCTTTTATTATTAACTAACATAACGGACCTCCATTCTCTGCTACTTGCGTGTTCAAAACTTTAAATTACAAAATTAAAATATTAAAAATTAAATTATAAATTAATAATTAAATAATAATAATTAAATAAATAATAATAATAAATAATAATAATAATTAAAATTAAAATATAAGTTAAATTAAAATTAAAATGACAATGAGAATATTTGAATTACTCTGTTGGCATAGTATGTTATTTCATATTATGTGCTGTTCATGTTAATTTATGAACTTCCATTCGTATACCTTTGCATATAGTCTTTTGTTTGGCCTTCACACTTACTCTTATTGAAACTACCGAAAGCAATTTTTTTTCGCTCGAGAGTTTCTTAAAATAAAATGTACGGAAATAATGAAATATGTTTTCCTTATGCTACGTTATGAATGTATGTGTTCCAGTTTGCTATTCTGTTATTTTCCACCGTGTAGTGAGTGACTGTTCGCGTTATGAATTGAAAGTTTGCCAGGCAACGGAACAACTGCGGCGGAAGTAGATTACGTTTGCACCATTAAACTCGGTGTGATAACGAGACCAGACACGGAGAGAAACGAATAGAGAAACACTGTATGAAATGATTTTGGACATAAGATACGTCCTTTAGTAGAACCAAGGTCTAATCCTTCGGAACACTAAAGCACATGACATCAATAGCGAATGCTTTCGTTTCTTGCACACAACATGAGCACGTGTCTCGTAACAATTGATTTAGCCACAATCCTGATCCATCGCACTATAGGAGTAACTGATGTGTAAACATTCTGTTTATTTGTTTTTGTTTGGTGTTTGCTGGCAGTTCATAAATGTAAACAAACAAAAATCAAAGCTGCCTAGAAGTTTAAGCCCTTAATGGAGCAATATAATTAACATATGTTTACTTACCGAATGTAATGTCTTATACATACGTAAAGAAATGAGTTCTGAGCATCAGTTTGTTGAAGATAAAGCACGTCTGCAGCTGCCGCTAATATATAACTACTTTTTTTTTTTTGGTATTCCAGGATCATGGAACGTCCATGCCTTTTCGGCATCTTTTTCTGTTCGTGTAGGTTTTAGTTTCGTTCTGTTGTTGGCCATTTGTCTTCACCCATTTTATTCACAAAGCAAAACTGACGTGGTGACGAGGTGTAAGGCTAGATACACCGTTGGGCGCAAACACAGAGCCTTATTTCTTATCCATGGGAATGGTGTATGGCTAGGACACGATAGAATTTGTTCCTTTGAACGTCTGTATGCAAGCAACAAATACATATGGGCTCTATAACTCATCCCCGGATGTTACCTCGTACATGGTCTCTCCATCCCCTCATACCTTATTTAGCAATCTCTTCGACTGTACTGTCAATTTTTCTTACATATTTCAGTATTCTATTTTATCTAACCATATATATATCCAGGTCATAGTTTTAAAGTTTTTTTATTTCTGACCCTAAAATTCTGTCTCCTCTATCCCATGTCCTTGCATCTTTTCCACATGTTACTGCTAATTAGTATAAATTCATAGACATATGAATTGGACATTAATTTTTCGAAGTGTGTGTCATTTATTACGGAAAAGTAGCGGCTCCGGTCTAGAAAACCGAGATTAACGGCCGTAGGAGTCCGTTGTCTGACCACGGGACACCCTCTATCTGTAAGAGTTGGCATTAACTTCGCCTACAAGCGGCAGTCGCTCGGTCGGTATAGTTCGCTTGCGGAATAAGATCCACGGAGTTTATTTCGGTTTTTATTTTGTTTTCGATCAATTATGCCACTTATATCTATCATTTATTTGCCTTTTATTTCCAAGAGCTCTGTCCCCATACGGTTCTTGCAATACACTCGATTCTATCTTTAGTTATGTGTTTATATATACAAAGTAGAACGGAGTCTGTAACTGTTGTAGGCCTTCTGTTTTCAACGAAAATTCAACGTGCATTACGCTTGAGGAATGACCACACAGGAAGTTTAATTTTTAAGGATGGAACTAGCACTCAAAGTCGGTGGACACACATTTCTTTAAATGACTTCAGTCTTGATCCGGAAACTCTTTAAGTTTTAACTATTCCATCCCCTGAATTGTTTGTTCTGAAATTATATGCCCATTCTGCTTCGAATGAAGAAGTTATATATATCATCGAATGAAATACGATGATCATGAAAGTTGTTGAAGTTTTGGAAAAAGTGATCATGTTGTGCTGTCTTTCAAGGTTATGCCTGCTATTCCTGTATTCGCAGGGTGATAGTGACGGAAACCTGATAGTCAAGCCGGCCGAGAATGAACAGGGATTCTCCAGAATATTGCCTATATTATGATGAGTAGTTATTAGATTCTAAATGGTTCTAACGATGGTGAATAATACTCAGAATTGCTGGGATTTTTTAATTTGTCCATGGTCCGGTATTCTAGAAACTAGAAAACACAGCGTTACGGAAACCTGATGTGTTTCCTTCTTCAGGTGTCTTCCCTCCCTCACCTGAGAACGGAAACATCTAGTTTCCGAAACGTTGTGTTTTCCAATTTCTAGAATACCGGACTATGGGCAAAGTCCAAAAACCCAGAAATTCCGAGTATTATGACTAGTTTATGTTATGGCGGATAGTTCATCTTATGTTGCACCTTAAGCAGTGGGCCAATAAATTTGTTCTCAATAATAAGAACCATATTTTAATACTAACCTGGTCACTACAGTGACAGATCATCGAGATGCGCTGATCAGTATTTAGAGGACCCTGTCTTCGACCACTGTTGCTGAGTCGAGAAAGAAAATACATTTTTACTTATAACCAGTCACATCAAGAGAAGTAGATCGATTCAAGAGAATTAGCTTGCATATATATACTTATGACAATGGACAGGATCGTGGCATATCAGTCCCAGTATCATAAGTAGAATCAATAACGTTTCATTCTTCTGTCTCTGCCACCCCAAGTTCACGTCTGACTACTGTATTTTGCCACTGGTATAGCCAGTAGGAATAACAATAGCAGGAGGTGTTTGCTTTCACTCCATAAACATTAGAAATGAAGCATAAATGGGCATAAGCGATCGGCTTCAGTCGCCTTTATCCATTAGACCCAAGCTCGTGTATTTCCATTTATATCATTCTGTCGCCCCTCAGGCGTCAGTAATTATCATGTACCAGCAGCCGTAAAAATCCTGCTAGATCTTCCTGCAGCAGAAACAGAAATGCGTTGCCCATCTGTCGCTTCCACTACGTTCCACAATTCTGCTCTCTGCAATCACGCCCCATATTAGCCCTCCGGAACTGCTGTTGCAGCTGTTGACCCCTCCTCAGAATTCTCCATAATTACCTTCCCAAATATGCATTCAGGAAAACGCATTTACGAGAAAATATACAAACACTGGCCTCTTGACATTATAACCCAGTCAGTCGATTTCTTACGAGCTAGATGGTCCATGTTCGATTATCAGCAAGAGCAGGAGCTTTGGAGCTAACTGAACCCCCTTGTCTCAAAGACTATCGAGAATGCTTTCCGTGGATCGTGAAAATAAACTTTCGTTTCTAGCTGGCACGGAAGTTAAAACATGTGGAGTTTTACATCTCCTCCCCTATACGCCTTCATGACTTGGATCTGAGTAGCAGATTCAGCTTTACAATTGTGCTTGATCTAGCGGCTGTCACATGCGGAAGCCTGTTTGCGTCACTGTGTAAATGATCGCAGCCAAGTGGGTGTCCAGTTTTCGTGTGTACGACTATACGTAATCTATTGGATAGGATATTCAGTAGCACGATAGTGGTAGCAGCGGGAGGGGATGTTGGTTGAGGTTCTAACCGACCGGAATAAATCCGTTTCATCCCTCACAGTCCTCTGAAATTCTCTTCACGCTGTCCCCATATTCTCCCTACCCACAACTTCTAGCATTTCATTTTTATCGTTAAACTGTATTAGTGGCGTCTGTGTTTTACTAATGCTGTCATTTTATGTATCCTCTGCTTCAGCATCTGTTGTGTAAAATAAAACACTTAGTTCGATTCATAACTACAGGGAATTGAGTGTCTGGGCTTCTTTTATTTTTTTTTAAGTAGTGATGGATGGGGTTCGCTAACCACGAAGGTAAGTAAAAGTAAAGGTATCCCTGTAACAGGGGCCGCGCCATAGCTCAAGTGGTTAGTCGCTAGCTTCCCACCGGCGACCCGGGTTCGATTCCGGGTCTAGTCAAGTGGGATTTGTGGCGNACCCGGGTTCGACTCCGGGTCTAGTCAAGTGGGATTTGTTGCGGACAAAGTGGCGCTGGGGTAGGTTTTCTCCGAGTACTTGGTTTTCCATGCCAATCTTCATTCCACCAATTGCTCCACAATCACCCTCACCTATCATCTGGGGCTGGTACAATAGGCCAGAAGTGGCCGCAGTACAAGGGACTTAGTCCCACCCCACTAGCAATAAAAAAAATCCCTGTAACAGGCCGTGGAGGTCCATAGGGTTGTGAGACGTTGAGGATCCCACATTATCTAGACAATCGGCTCAAAGATGGCGGTAAAGTTGTCAGCCTTACGCGCCGGCCGCGCTTTACTCCACAGGAAAATTATTTAATTAATTCCTGGTACTCATTTCTGTTAGAGGCTGAGTCGACCCCAGGGCCAACCATGAAGGAGGATCAGCTAACTTGTTTTATTGTTAAATATTGTTAACTGCTAAGTTTGTTGATTCTTTATAATCCTTTCGCCGTCAGATTGTTGATATCAAAATTGGGGATAAATGGGATGCAGGCCCACTCTACCGACATATATTATGGGGATTTCGAAGTGTGAAGATTATTTTGTAGTTACGACTTTCAGACTTGAGGTTCACTCGGTAGAGATCTAACTGAGGGAAATTAATATGCAGACGAATATCGCAGTAACAGTGAGAGTTAACGACATTTGTCCAACTGCTGACGTTATGAGATGCTTCAAATAATCCCGAGCAGGTTTGGAAAATTCCCGGATGCCTGGACGCCACGGCGACTACCAATTTTAGGCAAGTTCCCAGTATTTAAGGATACTGCCTTTCAGAATGGAGACTAACATCACTTCGGTGCTTAATTTCGCTTGGGCCACTATCTGTCCTGACTGAGGTTTTCGTGACTTTTCTCAGTTCTCCCAAACAAATAATAGTACCTGAAATTAAAGCAATACCCCTACCTTCCACACCCTTTCAAGCTGTTTATTAGTCATCCTGTAATTCCACGCAGTATAATCTGAGTTGAAGGCGTTGCTAAATAAACCGCAAATAAAATAAATTAAAACAGAAAATAGACTAACGGGAATGGCCTTCAGTGTCAGAGTTCAACAAATTTGGAGACAGCATAGCAAGAGAAGAGAGTACGGTCTTGGGGTTATAACGCTACGTAGTTCGGAGAAAGCCCAACGTTGTAGAGGAATATATCGCCTTAATCTTCAGGGCTGAATAGTAAGCCAAACAAGAAACCAGTAGAAGCAAGTATTAATGGTATTTTCAAGGTGCACAACTCGACAGCTATAAAAAGTTTACGCTAAAGGTATTTTCGGCTGAAAAAGAACAAACCATTAAAAGTAGAATACAGTACATCAAAGCGAAGTTTTCTGAAACTGAGAACAGTTTTCCGCTAGCTATCGTGTCCATCAACGACAGACTTCAGGAATTTGGAAACAGCAATATAAAAGTCATAGCGACTCAGTTCGGGAAGATTTTGACTGATGATAGAGGCGATTAGAAAAGGATGAATGATATAATGGGTGAATGGAATTTGAAGGCTTGGTGCAGCTGTTACTTCTTATAAAACCTGTCTCTACATGACAGCTCTGCTAAGCAAACTCCTCAATGTTTGCAGTGCTGTAGACATCAACAGCTTCATGTGAGAGGGGTTTTTGTATCAATGATATCGTGAAAAACAAATTTATGTCATCAGCGCAGGCTAGCAGCATAAACGACTTAATGATGACCAACATTAATATCCAAGTTTGGAAGATGTTGCTGCAGTGCGATGCATAGGACACTGGTATTCTCACACCAAGGGGTTCAGTCACATTGCAATCAATATGTCTGTTATGGCTGCCATCAGTAAAGACGGAAATTATAATTTTGCATTTTTTTTATACGTTGCTTGTCTGGCTCCTAAAATATTTAGCTGGCGCTTGGAAATTTCGGCAGTTAATAATGTCTGAGTGAACTGAGAAGTTCATGGAGGTAGGCCTAGGCCCACTGGGGCTGTAGTGCCAAGGGGAAAAAAAATGTCTGAAGAGACGGACATGAACCACAAAAGAAAGCATAGCTAGAATAATTTTCCGATTTTCTTTCCTCTTAGATGTTTATACAGTTAATACTTCTGCAATCTGCTCTATGTGGCTAATTTTCACAGAGAAAAGAAATTTGTATTTCGCTAATAAATCTTTGTTCATTACAGCGTAGGTCCCCCTCCCCCTTGGCACTACAGTCCCAGTGGGCCTAGGCCGCCTACCTCCATGAACTTCTCCGTTCACTTCGGATTTTCTAGATCTTACGCATTCGGTAGGACTCCTTGGGCGGGTGATCAGCTCGTCGCAAGGCCTCTACCTGTACAAAAACACAGAAAACCGCACACACACACACACAAACTAAACATCCATGCCCTGAGTGGGATTCGAAACCACGATCCCGGTTTCCAAGCGAGCGAAGACAGTACATGCCTTAGACCGCTCGGCTACCGTGACCGGCTTACAGCGTAGTTACACGGTGTAATTCTATAAAATGCAACACAAAGAAACAACATAGTCTATTCTTTGTTTATTTAACGACGCTGCTTCAGGCCACGTCATCTATTATCAGATGGGAGGATGTTTGTAAACAGTTAATTGGGAAGAAAGAAGAATAATCAGCCATAACCTACACGAGCACGGACTTGCAAGTATGGAATACGCTTCGAGCCAATTATACGGCATATAAACTTACATTTTATAGGCCTCCTATGAGAATGTGGTATATAGGACTGGTATACATGTTTAACCTTTGGTACAAGAGCAGTGTTGTGTAACGTTACTGTCTAGCTGAGTCATAAGTCACTGGAATTGTCGTAAATAAATACGAGCTTTTGAATTGCTCGTAAACCGGGATTGCGGATTCGTTTCGGCTTGGGACACATATATAACTGCGTTTTCCTCTGTTGTGTTATATTATATAGGAAGAGACCGTGCGATGGACTGATCCCCCATCCAAGAAATCCTGCAATTTATAGTTTCGGAAGTATCTTAATTCTGAATCAATATATCTCACTTTTTAGACGTTAATTTCAGTATTATCCTCCAACCTTCTCCTAGGTTTCTCAAATAGTCTCTTCCGTTCTCGTTTTCCGACCCAAATTTCAGTCCTGCATGAATTTATCATCTCTCCAATGCGTGCTACATGGTAACCTATGTTTCCGTCCTTCATTTGATCACCGTAATATTTGGTGTAATATTCAAGTTATGAAACTCCTCATTATGTTATTTTTCCTGTTCTTTTAAGTTCCCCTGTCTTGTGTCCAAGAAAGTGTGCTAAAGTCTGCAAACATGTCGACAATGCGAAACTTGAATAAGATGTCTGGAAAGTAACGTAGCCCACTCGGAACGTTTTATCAGCGGTGGGGAGGTGCAACAATTGGACACTAAATTTGTAATAACGTAGTTGATGTTACCCTCCCGAGCGTATACAATGACGCCCTTTGCAGAACTGCGTCACTAGGGTCACTCAAGAATTTGGAGTCCCTGTTTCTGCCTGCCGGCATCACGTACTGGCGTCACGTCCGCCGTTTCATTATCGCGTTTTGTAGGCGGAATGCTTCTGATGAATGGAAAACTTGCTACATCGATTGTTCTATTGTGTGAGCGCAACAACATAGATGCCGGACACGTCATGCTCCTGTCAAGCTTTTGTGCAACGTTCTGGCTGCGGTCAGTCTCTCAGAGTGTGAATATTGTCTACGCAGACCGGTGCTGCACGGGTTCAGAATTAGTTTTGTAAAGAAAGTTGTCCTACAAGGTTTTCTTTCATTCGCTGTTTTTTCTTTCTTTCTTTTTTCTTTCTTCCTTTCTCTTACTTTCTATCTCTCTCTTTATTTCTTTCTTTCTCTCTCTTTCTTTCTTTCTCTCTTTCTTCCTCTCTCTTTCTTTTTTGTCTTTTACTTTCCTAAGGAAGTTCTACCAGATACGATACATTGATTATGAGGCGTCGAATGGTAAGGAAGCTGTAATATGAATGTCTAATCGAAAACAGTATGAACGTAAGCATCCCTTCCTGTTGATGATGTGAGAGCGACACCAGCGCCACTAATGCAGAAATACTGTGTCAGTAGATCTTCAAATAATTATTCATATTAAGTGTTTCTAGAACGTAGCTCAACTATGTAAGGAACTCAAGAAGACTGCGATTGCTGTAAGTAATCGACGTTGTACTGATTTCTGTTTAAAGATAGAATATAAGCATTATAAATTTCGCACGAAATTTTCTTGCATGTTAAATAATGGCGACGATTGTTAACTTATCGATAATGTGTGGTTAATTTGAACTTCTCTTAATCTGTATGAGTAGAAATGGTGTACTTAAGTGGGTCATTAAATTGTATATTTTAAATTATAAATTTATATTGTAATTTGTGCTAAAAATAGGCGTCATCTGTTCTTCACACAATTTCTTGTATCCTCTTTTCTCTTGCGACTGCGCCGCGACTACTCCTTCATCCTAAACACCCCTACTCCCAGTACTACGTATTCACTTACTCATTAATTTGTAGTTCACTGTCATTGCAAAATTACCGCCGCCCCCAAATTGGGCTGTTTTATAACCTGTTATTCAGGTCTGTTGTTGCGAACTTGCAGTTTAGTGAGTCACGGAGCGTAGCGGCGCCACAAGGAGAAGTGTATTAATGGTACTGCACGAGGAATTGTAATTTTGTACAGAAAGCTGATCAATAACATTCAGCCTTTTAGAATCTTTGTACCACGAGAGATTGCGCAATTACTCGTATGGCGGGGATGAAAAAGAATAACAAGACTAATAAATGGAAAAGCAATTAAAGAGGAAGTAATTTAAGAAGCAACATTACTGGTCTTTCTGAACTGTATTTTATGAATTCAAAACGTCACGACGCTCCGATTTTTGGACATTAGATGTAATTGTAGGCTGGCTCTGTATTCTCGGGGAGGGACAAGTGTTCCCATAAAGGGGAGTTTTCACTGAATCCGCTTTTTGTGTTGAACACATATTGTCATATCCCCTTTCGCTTCAGATGTCGAGTGAATGCATAAGTGTGATGCTTCGTCTTGTTGTTATGTGGCGCGTGACAGTGTGTCTTGTCAGTCTGCCTGATGGACCAATCTGTATATAGGGGAGAAAGCGACTGAATTCAACAACACGACATTTCCATTACCGTTTATAATGTAAAGTAGCTTCGTCTCCAGACGTGCCATGTCAGCTCTGTGGTACAATAACAATAATTAAACATTCAGTGCACTTCATGTCAATCAGACACTCTCAATGCGGCCCCCGCTTTCCTGTATCCACTCGCTGCAAAGAGAAACTGCTATTCTGAGCGCGAAATCATCTCACCAGCTGCGTATTCACTGACCTGTGTGAGAGGTCGTTTGCAGCTAAGTGCCAATCATTTGCATCTACTGGCTTCAAGTTTTCTCTGTAGACTTGTTTCATTCACGATGTCTACTGAATGAACGAGACGTATGGCCTCTTATTGGTTTCTTCATTTTTCTCTCTCTTTATTCTTACATTTTATTTGATTGTATTTCTCTTTTCCTAAGTTTCCTTCTTCCTTTCGCACATTCCTTCAGTCGTGACTTCGCGGTTCATGCAGTGTCACCGTTATTTAGAGGCTGTCAGAAAATCATGTATAGTCATACACTTTATGTGTTAAGCGTCATTAAGACAGTGACATGGTTAAAACTGTCGAAGTGGCGTTCGGAATAGCACTCAACCGTCGGCTGTGAACCAGTTATTTGCTTTTCTCGATACCATGTTCGCGTTAATATTCCAGTTCATAGCCTTTGTGAACAAAGTATAGGTATAGTGGTACAAGAGAATTATGTGTGTAGCTGTCCTTCTTTCTTCGTGAAGCGGTGGAGCCCCGCCTCCGTCGTCTGCGTCGCTGGTCACTCCCCTTTCCCCTACCACTTTTGAATTAGTTGTTTCTCAGGGGTTTTGGACGTCTTGGTAATGGGAAAGTGGGGAGGTTTTGGTAGAGATGAGTTCTTTCTCTCAGGGTTCACGTGTCACATCAGGAGGGATACTGTTGTTAAATGATGTCCGAACTAGCTTTTGGACGACTTCCACTTTTATTACACCCTGAATTTTACACTCATAAACTGCACCAAGTTAAGACTTTGATATGGGCTCGTGGCCCAGTAAATTGCTACTTTTATTTAACGAGGGTAGGCTGAGCACCCTCGGACGCGCCTAACTTTCTCGAAGACCAAGTAGCGAGTGTGTAGAGATTACGGTATTGATAACTAAGCTTGTGACTACTTTCCCCCACACCACTAATTCCAAGGGGGGAGAACTACCTCCTCACAAGTACCCCCGGATTGGTTCTTATACCGGGAACTTTCGTGATTGAACAGCGCTAGTAACAACCATATCATGTTCCATTCTTTCTACGACATTCAAAACTAATGTCGGCAATTTCGCCTCGCGATAAAGTCCCGGGATATTATCAATTTCGTCATCTCTTCTATGTGGGGAGACTGCTTACATCCAGCTGCACACTTTCTGTAGCGTAATTCTTTATCCAAAGAGGCCCCATAGGGTTACCTAAAATCATTAATACGACGTTTAACTTTAATTAGAGTAGCTACAAGCTCCGTCCGGCTTCGAACTCGGTTCGGCTATAACCTTTTACTCTTTCTAGCCTCGAACTCGGTTCGGCTACATGTGGGCAAATTAATCTACTGGTCTCTGCAGACGTGGGCTGTGAAGCAGATTGAAGCAGGACTGTATGTTTTCTCCGATACAGAAATATCCATTACCTGCTGATCCTATTACATTTTCCTCAACAGCAAACATAGTTCTCAGTCTACTTGTATTCTCTCAGTGGGGACAGGTGAAATTAATTTTAGTTGTAAGGTGCGAGGCTTCCTGGCCCCATATAGGCCTATAGGTTGCAGATTGTCTAAAATCCTGGTACATAAATCTTGGTCTATTGCAGCTATATTCCTCATATCTTGAAGGACTCTGTGATATAGCAATTTATTTCATTAGTTCAGACGTGCATGGAACTTTCTGCTGCAAGGCATTTATGGCATTCGAAAAGGAAGGCAAATGAATAAACACTGGTGCTTTTAGTGAGATTTGAAGACAGCGTTCAGCGAAGGGAACTTATGGGCCAGGAAGAGTTCTGTCTTCTGGGATGTACGTCGTGTAGTCCGTTGAAAATCAAAGGACTTTTTGGAGGAATATGTCACTTCCATCTGCAGGATCGAAGAATAAGCGAAACAAGAAACCAATCTGAAGCAGGTAACTTGTTGCGTTATGCGTAATGCTTCGGACCTGTTCAGGAGAGAAGCGCCCGGCTCTCCTGACCCGAGTGCCTGCTCGCGTAATGTCTCACTATATGTAGTGAAATGAGGTAAACGTAGCTCTCAGTTATCCCTGTGCTTAGGCAGCACGCCATGATGGTGTATAGGACATGCCGGTAAGTTGTGAGCTTCTCGCTACGACCGCTTTGCTGCCAAAGACAGAGCTACTGGTATTCAATGGAATGGAGGACGATGCCTCTCTTCCCATGATCGGAATCAATTTACAACAGCCCTGGCCGTTGTTAGTTACTTCGCTGAGGAATTTTTAGTAATAACATAGTACGTAATTACAACAGCAGGCTAATAACATACTCAGTAAGACAGCATATACCGTATTATGGAAACACCGCAAAAGTTGGTTAAATAAGGAAAAAGCAAGAAGTTCCTGGAAGAGCTGATTGCCTACTTTCCTTTGATACGGCACGGATCGCATAGAAAGCGACGCTTCCAACAATTCTTTGTTGCCACGGGAACGTCTTTACCGAATTAATAGCCAGCCACTACAAGGGGATACACAGGCATACGCATCCAGTATTTCTTTTATTGTTGCGTGGGCCATGTTTACCGAGCCTTTGCGCAGGAGCGGAGGAGGGATACACATACAGACACGCAGACTAATGGGTGGGGATTTATGAAGTACGCCGTTGAGACGGGCTCAGGTACCGTCCATGTCAAGTT
Organism: Cryptotermes secundus; assembly: GCF_002891405.2. Lineage (NCBI taxonomy): Eukaryota > Metazoa > Arthropoda > Insecta > Blattodea > Kalotermitidae > Cryptotermes > Cryptotermes secundus. Next base: position 190,510 of record NW_019730109.1, read on the forward strand.
TCATAAAGATTGGTTCAAGCAGTCTAAAGTTAATAAGGGGGGACTCACAGACACACAGTAGGGATATCTCATGAGCTTAGTCTTATTTTTTCAAAATAAGGAAAATAGGCTGACAAAACGGTAAGGAGTAGCATATTCCGAATCTCGTCTTCATGCTTATGAATAAAATATCCAGTCATGAGAATGTGTGTGTGTGTGTGTGTGAAGGATTGAGCAATACCATGAAATGGAGACAATGCGTCATTACCACATGAGTTATTGCGCCTTAGTGTTACATAAGCCTACAGCGCGCCTACCGGATCCTCTGATTTCGGGGATTCGAACATCAGTTTGCCTTATATAAATTCACAATCCATCATGAATGCATACGAGCGAAAGCCAAATTTGTATCAGTCCTTATCAGGCAACAGGAAGGAAACGAGTGTAGAGGAAAGTGTGCTTCAATCGATCACACTTAGGTACAGGTCCGTTTTGCAAATGCAGTCTTTGTAATGTTTCGTACTTCATTGCCATTGGTGTTCATTTATTTCTTATAGAAACGTAAAGGTAAAGGTAAAGATGTCCTTGTGCTTAACTAATTAAGCACTACACCATGAAGGTGTACGTGGGAGTGGATGTATAGATTCACATTCTCTTGACCTCGGCAGTAGCTGGAAGTGAGTGGTCAGCTTCAGGCCCCCGCCGCTTTACCCCCGGTACCCATTGGATAGGAGGTTCGGTGGACCCCAGGCCGGTCTGGAAAATTTGGAGGAGAGAAAATTGTTTGCCCTACCGGGACTCGAACACCACCCCTTAGTCGTCCAGCCCGTAGCCAGTCGCTATACAGACTACGCTACGTCGGCTCCGTATAAAAATCTTTTGTGTCAGTTTCATATCCTACTTTAAAGAAGTGCGTTCTGAAAAGAAAGGCGAACTCACTCTCGGAGCTGAACCCTTCTTGAGGAGCGGCCAATTCTGCAGCTACTCAAGAATTTCCCAGCATTTTATGGAACCCGAAGGTTCATTACTGTGTTCACAAGAGCCCTCTACTGGTCTCTGTCCAGAGCCAGATCCATCCAATTCATACCATTCCATCCTGTCTCTCTAAAGGCGCGTCCACATTACTCGTGCTCGTGCTCGTGTGACTCGCTATGCTCGCGAGTAATGTGGACGATATGACAAGTCACGAGACAAGCAAATTTTTAATTTTTAATTTAAAAACTATAGCCAATAAATTAAAATACGACTACAGACTCTACACATTACGCGTAAATATACGGATCCTCACGCGCCGAAGCCTGGCGAGCACGAGTAATGTGGACGCTCCTTAAGATTCATTTTAATATTGTCCACCCACCTACTCCTTGGTCTTCCCAGCGGTCTCTTTCCTTCTGGCTTTCCCACCAATATCATATATGCATTCCTCGTCTCCCCCATTCGTGCTACATGCCCTGTCCACCTCATCCTCCTTGACTTGATCATTCTAATTATACTTGGAGAAGAGTACAATTTATGAAGCTCCTGATTGTGCAGTTTTCTAAAAACCCCAGTCACTTCATCTCTCTTTGTTTCAAATATTCTCAACACCCTGTTCTAAACACCCTCAGTCTCTGTTCCGCATCGTTGCAAATTCAAAATAACCTATATTATGTTGTGAAGGTATAAGTGACCACATTTTTAACCTTCTTTCCTAATTTTGAAGAAAGGAAAGTAGGCTTGCTTATGCAATCTCCATTCTGTCTGTCTCTGTGAATCCCCCTTATCAACTTTTGAATGCCGGAATCAGTCTGCATGAAACTTGGTGTGGCAGTCATGGCGCCTGAGCCCATCGCAGCGGCGTACTTCCTAAATCCTTCTCATCCGTCGGTGTGTCTGTATGTGTATCCCCCTGTCATTTCTAGGTAAGAACTTGGTAAAGACGTTCCCGCGGCAACGAAGAATTGATGGAGGCTTCGTTGTCTATGCGATCAAAGGAAAGTAGGCAATTATTTCTTCCTAGAACTTCTTGTTTCTTTCTGAGTCAGCATAATTTTCATCCCATCGAAAAACATTACATACGATAGTTTTGAATCTTAATTAGGTCTGTAACATATTTATGGTTTTTACTGTTTATCACTGTGAACACGCGGTAGCGTAATTAGTTGAGGCATTATGCTACAAGCCGGAAGGTCGCGGGTTCGAATCCCGATGAGGTCATTGGATTTTTTTAATTGACCTAATCTTTCGAACTGTACCATGGCCCTGGGATCGATTCAGCCTCTAACAGAAATGAGCGCTAGGAATGTTCCTGGGGGTAAAGGGCGGTCGGCGCGTAAGGCTGACAATCGCGCCGTCATCTGTGAGCCGATTGTCTACAAAATGTGGGAGTCTCAACCTCTCACAACCCTATGGACCTTTACGGCCTGTTACACGGATAACTTTACCTTTTTTACTATTTATCAAATTTGTGTAGCTCTACAATGAGCCGCTTAATACAACGTTGATAAAATTCACTACGAGCATCAGGAATGTAAGGGTTTCATTGTCCCGATATAAATAAAAATTAAACTTCCTCCGGCAAATTTTAGTGTAGGCGCTTCCATTCAGATACCAAATAACAACAAAAAACGTTCAGTAGTTTCGGAGATAAAATAAATGGGCATCCAAACGGATAGACAAATGCAGCGTCCCTCTTATAAGCTAATTTCATACACTCCCCTCAGAGAACGCATAAAGTACCTTTTAAGTATTGTGGATGTCTCTAAGTACGTTCCGGTGGTGGTATAACCAGGATAATGAGTAAAATCAGAACTGGTCCATCAACTTTCACAGACATATCGCAAGATCACGGAAAACACATGTGGGGGGTTGGAACACTCTGAGTAGGTAACTTTACAGAAGGAAATTCCTGTTGTTCGACGAAGCCTGTCTTAGGAAACATCTCTTACAAGTTGCGCAATTATTACAAACTTTCAAGAAATCGGTAAGATGTTTACATCTGTAAATGATGTTGCTCATGATTCTGAGGCTCTCACAGGGGTAAGTAGGAAGAGTTATGTATTCTCTCATATAACGCCGCATAGTCGCGTGGCAGTCAACCGACGTCTGGGAGGAATATATCGGCATCACCTTCGGGGTCCTTTTAGCCTACTTTCCTTATTTTTAAAAATATAAATGGAGGCTTACGAGAACACTTTGATGTCTGTATGTGTATCCCCTCACAAATTTTGTTAGACTCACCTTGCCGTTTCTGCCCCTCCCCTTCATATTTGAGGTTTGTGAGACCACCTTGCTATCAGGACTATACAGAGTGTCCCAGGAGTTTTGTGCCATACTTCAGGAGCGTACTGAGGGTTCCCTATAAAAGAACTTTGAAATAGGAACCCATGTCCGAAAACGTAAAATAGCAGCGCTAGGGCGGCATTTAAAATCATTTCGGTTAAACTTGGCACCTCAATGTCGAAGAGCATGCACAGGCATATTACCCCTTCCAAACTCTTAAGACTCACCTCCTAGAGTAGATGTTGGAATTGATGCCCTCCATTTTCAATGCATGCGTTACGTCGACGAAAGAAACTTTAGCGCACCCTTTCAAATATTCGAGGTGTCTCACGGATCATGTCACATGCAACACGTATTCTGGCCAACAGCTCAAATTCATTTTCCACAGGCATGTCGTAGGTTATAATCTATTTAATTCCATTTAAGGGCCTAATTGAACTTCACGTATCTTTGCGTTCTTTAAAAGATTTTCGCTTTACTGATGCTGTAAGAATAGCATCGGAATTCGCTGTGAAACAGTGAATCCTTTAGACATCTGGTAAAGACTCCTTTGACTGGGGACCGTTTTATCTCAAGGCGTCTACATACTCAGGATAGCACGATACACGAAACCTATTCCCCGCAGAAGCGATGTCCAAGGGCCCTATTGTTGCTAACATAATATTTCTTGCTATTGTTGTAGGTCGCTCACCACGTCACCATGTCACGTGCTGTCCTTTGAAACTACCAGCGACCGAGCATCATGGCGCGTGAGGTCACACCATTGGTAGCGGCCGTCGCATTCTGGCTTATCGCAGTGGGCGTCGGTTCATCCAGACGCCTAACACATGTGCGTCATCAACAGCCGCAGGAAGATCTTGTGTCAACCGATGACGTGTTCGCACCTCAGAGACGCGGAGCCAGTGCTGCTGCAGAATTGCACACGCAGCGCCGAGGAGGGAAGCTGAAGAAACAACAGATTACTGTGCAGCACTATGAGATTCCTAAGGAAAGAAAGCCAAACATTATACTCATACTGACAGACGATCAGGATGTTGAGCTAGGTAAGAGGTAGAACTTGGGATTTAGCATGAAACTCCCTATAAGTCTACCAAAACTGGGATTTGATGATCCCAGCTCCGTCCGCTTTGAAACAGCAGTGTTTTCCAAACACACTGCCAATTGTTATGTTCACTTGTGAGTTCATCTGTACTACAGCGACGTTCAAGGAAGTACTCAGGTCTGCAGGACTAACTGCTTAAGTTTACGACAGCAATAACTGTATTCTGATGAGCACGTGAAGTTTCGGCAGTAAAGCTTGTCTTCTGCCCGCTCTAGGTTTTGCTACGTCACCTACGGGCTAGACTACTGATCATCAAATTCTGATGACTGAAAGTTCTTAATTTTTAAGTCTCCTCCCCTCCTCCTTCTGATCTAAAATCTCCACGTGCCATCGTAACTCTGAACATTTTGCTAGAAGGCATTCACAGTATTTAATTAACAGTGGAATACCCACTGAAGGCCAATCGCGACAAGCGACATGTTCTGCGCAATAGATTTGAAATGCTGAAACGCAGTAACCACTTTTTTTTTGGAGGCGTTCCATGAGCCTCCCTATCCGAGTGTGTGAGATGTCAGGAATGGGTGAATTAATTTCAATTTGAGAACAACTCGCAGCTGACACAAGACATTCTTGTTTTAGTGTGTCGACATTTGTATAAAATCAGCGTATATTCTAAGATATTATTAATGTGTGGTCACTGTTATTTGCCCTCCTTTCACTTCTAAATACCCTCCTAAAAAGTAGGGCTTCTAAGATTAAGAATCAGGCCACTACACCACCACCCCTGCCACTGTCGATGTGGCTACTGGTTACCTTGAGGCGAGAATAAAGTTAACGCCCGAAATGTCGTGTGTACATAGGCCTACGCCTCAAACATTGGCCATTGCCCTACGCACTTGCAGTGTAATCACGCAATAAATCTTTATCATAAAGCCTTAGAAATTAAGCCGATATTTTTGCTTTAAAAGTTTAATAAATTGTTATCCAAAGGAAATTTCATCATATTCTGAATATACCGCACAAAGGGCAAATTGTCGTTATGGACCTTTAGAAGAAAAGGATAATGCTTCGTTTTCTTAAGACTTGTGGGAATTGAAAATAAAAATATTATTTTTAGACTTCTAGAAAAAAGTCTTCGAGACCTTTCAGAATTATTTTTGCAGATCCGTGTGCAAACAGATTAAATCCTGGAGAATTCTTGCAGGATTATTTTCACAGATCTGTTTACAAACAGATACGCCTTGGTGCTGCTTTATATCTGTTGAATGGTTCACAAACATTGTGAATAATTGACACAGCCCATTCATTGTCACGAGACGCAGTTGTTGGCTGTATCTTCACGGTACGTTGCACTCGGGCACAGCTCAACTTAAGAGCACTTCAGAAGGCATACCTCACTGAAGATTAACGAACGGGATATTAATGCTTCGTTCCAGCGTCTATGAAGCGGGGTATAAACAGAGAAAAGCGTTGAGTGCAGTTGGAGAACCTGTTCACAATGAGCAGACAATGCGAAATCTTGAAGCCAAGCACTCACAACCGACCGTCAGACAGTAGTTCGTTCGCAATGTGTACGGACTGAAATCAAACGCAGACAAGGTTTCAGGTGCGATAAGTGGAAAACCTAGTTCATTGTGAGCCTACAGTTTTCTGTAGTTTCAAAGTAATGAAAGCCACTTAATAAAACTAACAAAGACAGATACTCGTACTTGAGCACTTAAATGGCATTTATAGTCTTCTGGATATAACATCTTGCGAAGTAAAAGGTAAAGATATTCTTCTGTTTAGTGGAACACCATACCATGAATTCGCCTGGGGAAATGGAGGGGTATCTTAAGGCAGTTTTAACCTCGGCTCTTAGATAGAGGTGAAAGGTCAGCTTGACGCCTTGGTCGCCGTGTCCTGCTCGATAGGAGACTGGATGGGCCACAGAGTCGGCCTCCACGTGATCCTACTTTATTGTCATCACAAATAAAATCCTTCAGATAGTTGCTTTATGGTTTCTTCCATTATTTTATGACGCCATATCAATTGCTTTCGTTATCTAGTGTTGGATAATGTATGATGCTGATGATGATAAACAACTAATACGGGGGTATAAGGAACGAAGACGTATTTCTTTAATCGTCTTCTACACCTTCTGCTTATAGGAACTGAGGAAAAGCAAGAAAACATCATTCGGGATACACGACTGTCGTATAATTCGAACCGGGTACCTCCAGAAGGGGCGATGTCGCTGTTTTAACACACCCGGTTAGCTTGCATGCGCCTGAAGGAGAGGAGACGGGAATTTGGTGTTATGACATCATTCTACTGTAGAGATTGAACAGTCCGTGTTATCAGTAACATTCTGCTGGTTTGGTTCTGGACGACGCGGAAATCGCAGTTGCGACTAAAGATAGAAGGATCAGTTGCATGTAGCGTGCAAAAGGAAAATACGAAGTGTATAAATTGCTTTGTTGGGTCTGAGGTTGTCACGCCGGTGACTGTGAAGAGTACAGCCTTCTGGGCTTTAACGCCGTGAAGGTCTGAGAGATGGAACTACATGGCAGACTGCATGCAGTCTTTTGTTTGATTGCTAGTGGGGTGGGACTAAGTCCCTCATACTGCGGCCACTTCTGGCCTGTTGTACCAGCCCCAGATGATAAGTGAGGGTGATTGTGGAGCAATTGGTGGAATGAAGATCGGCAGGGGAAACCGAAGTACTCGGAGAAAACCTGCCCCAGCGCCACTTTGTCCACCACAAATCCCACTTTACCAGAACCGGGATCGAACCCAGGCCGCCGCTGTGGGGAGCCAGCTACTAACCGCTTGAGCTATGGCGCGGCCTAGACTGCACTCTTCATAAATGATTTCGGTTGGAAAATTTAATGGAAATAGAACACTGGAGCCTTACTCGTAGAAAGAATAATAGTCCATTTAACATGTATGTTTATTATTTTAGTCTTCCTTTGATGTACGCTGTGATGACAATGGGCTAAACTCTGTTTGGTAAGGTTGGTTTAGGATTGTTGAATTCTACAGTACCTGGAAATTTTTAGTCAGATAAATTGCTATCAAGATTGAGCATGTTTAAAATAGTTACAAGCGGTCTTACGTCTATAAGCCAGAGCCTGGATGCACGTACGATATCGTTTGCAGTTTAGTTGACGGAGAGCACTGGGACCTAAACGCCTGGTACAAGAAATATGGCACCAGACCCTCTGCCCTTACACTCCCATCAGGCATTAACTTACCCGTATAATATGTATAGTCCCCGACTCCTATGCAATGGACACCGGGGGCTTTTTACTCTGGGGTAAAGCGACCGGGGCGTGAAACTAACCACTCACCTCCAAGTAGTGCCCAGATCAAGAAAAGTGGAATCTATACGTCCACTCCCCAATACGCCTTCATGGCGTAGTGCTTAATTGGTTAAGCACAGGGACAACTTTACCCCGTGTTGTGGCGGGTTAGAATAACTCCACCGTATCTCTGCGCGTCATAGAAGGTGACAAAAGGGGAACCCGGTGCCTGGTGGTATAACTGGGCTACCCGGTCAATGGAGGACATAAATACAGAGATCTGTCCTCCTGATGTGGGGCTGAACTCAAGGTTGACAACCTTGCTCTAAAATATTATTGTTGCGAAATCCAAAGAAATGAAAGCCGGATCGGAACCCTGACAGTATCTTGTAAGGAAGGATATGGCTCGAAAAGATCTGTTCTGTCAATGATGCTAATGAGGATAATGATAATGATAATAATACATATAGAAAAAATTTACCCCAAACTGACAAAATATACGAAGCCAGTTCTGTTTTTATTTGGTTATTTCGTTAGCAATTAAACTTCTAAGTTTTTAAAATGTTAGTTTGTAAATTTGACGATGACGTAGTTGTTAATATCTGTATCTATCTATTATAAACATAGCTAAGAGATGTTTTTAAAATGTGACACAGTTCAGATATTTGGGAACTATATAACAAATCAAAACATGATTGAGGAGGAAATTAAGTGGATATTGAACTCGGGAAATGCTTGCTACCATTCAGTCCAGAGCCTTATCGTCTGTTGTCTAAAAAACAAGAATTAGAATATATAAAACTATAATTTTGCCCGTGGTTTTGTATTGGTGTGAAACTTGGTTTGTGACATTAAGGGAGGAACATAGACTGAGGATGTTTGAGAGCAGGTTGTTGAGGAGAATATTTGCACCGAAGACAGAGGAGGTGACAAGAGGTTGGAGAAAACTGCATAATGAGGAGCTTCAGCACTTGTACTCTATGCAATGTATAATTCGAATGAGCAAGTCGAAGAGGATGAGATTGGCAGTGCATGTAGCACGAATGGGATGAAGAGGAATGCATAGAGGATATTGGTGAGAAAGCCAGAAGGAAAGAGACCATTGGGAAGGCAAGATGTACGTAGGTGGATGTATAATATTAAAATGGATCTTAGAGAGATAGGATGGGATGGTATGGATTGGCTCAGGATAGGGACCAGCGGAGGGCTTATGTGAATACGGTAATGAACCTTCGGGTTCCATAAAATGCTGGTAAGTTCTTGAATGGCTGCACAACTGGCGGCTTCTCAAGAAGTGCTCAGCTCCATGAGTACTTGTATTTATTTAACTGTTAATTAACATTCTTCCTTATTGACTTGTAGTCTAGTTGTCTGCATATCATATTTTTATTTATAATTAATATTTTACGATCGTAATTAAGAATTTATACCAGAATATTTTATACCCATTTAACTATATTTTATATTAGTTGTCGATTCATTTTTGTAACTACACTAGATTTGTTTCATTATTTTACATATACGTTTTGTCCAGAATGAAGGCAATGCAATCTTGTACAGGTTCGCTCAACTTCATGCCTCGAACTCTGCGACTGCTAAGGGACGGCGGTGCCGAGTTTCGTCACGCATACGTCACGACCCCAATGTGCTGCCCGTCGCGCAGCTCCTTGCTCACTGGCATGTATGTTCACAACCACGAGGTGTTCACCAACAACGACAATTGTTCCAGCGCCCAGTGGCAGGCAACCCACGAGACGCGGTCCTTCGCCACATATCTGTCCAATGCCGGCTACAGGACGGGTAAGTACCTAACATACACAGTTCCGTCCGGTCCTTCAGCTAAGGTTCGCTGTTCGACGTGTGATCAGCACTGCTGTCTCGTGTTCTTAAGTCCAGGATTAGATTCTCGGCCCCAAAATCGGCTATGTTGCCTGAGGGTTTTCGTAGTGTAGATTTTAGAAAATTATATACGTCTATTTAAACTCTCACGTTTAGAGAATCTCGTATCCTAGAAAGATCAAATATTGGAATCGCTGGTCCGAATCTTGCTCGTAGCATGTTTGTTTTCCCGCTTATTCAATAATTTTTTAATCATGCGATTAACTAATTCCCCCTTCCCTTCCATCCTAAGGATTCCAACTCCGTAATTCTATGGAATAGAACTCTATTAAACAATTTTAATGGGATAATTTAATCTTATAATTAATAATGATTGGCTGGGTAATTTATTAATTCGATTTAAAATGTATTACAGTTATAATTTGATTGTTTTTCATAATAGGCGTTGAGCTGTTCACGAAATAATCCGGCCCCTTATGTAACACGATGATTAAACCTCTCGCAATGAATTGTGTTTCCACGAAAATATAAACACATTTTGAGGACACTCGCCACTCACGTATAATCCCCGACATTTTACATCTGTGGTAGAAGTGACTGCCGAATTGCAAACGAGGTTGGATCAATGGCGAGTTATTTTAGGGTGGACTTCCAGGGAGAGTGCAGTGAGAAATTCGGCTCGGTTTTACTGTGCCTGCCGAAACAGGCTGCAGCTCGATATCCAGCCCACGGCTTGAAGTTACGCATTCCTCTGCTCCCCATTGTTTCCTTCTGTCTGTCCGTCCTACTGTGCGTAATTTGTCTGCAGTAACAACTATGAATTATTGATTCTTCATTCTTCTGCACCATCCCCCCAACATGGTCGGTCGCCGCACAATGAGAGCTATTTCTCGTCTAAGGCGCTGATGGGCGGGTATTAGTAACACGACGTAAGAGTTGAGGTTTACACAGCCGTGATTATGAAGAATGCCGTCGTCTGGGCTGTGGCGCCCTGTAGATATTGTGCGAAGATACGTTTCGAAGGAACTTATCGCCTAAAGATGGAGGCGATACGTTCCTCCGAAACGTCGGTTTACACAATATCTACAGGGCGCCACATCCCAGAAGACGTCATTCTTCATTATTAACGCGAATTTTGCAAATAGGATGGTAAGCGGTGGACAGGATTGAAGTGGCTCAGGATACAATCAAATATCGGACTTTTGTGAAAGCGGTGGTATATACAGTATATGTATATATTTTTCCTGTGGCGCTACAGCCCCAATTTTGGCCTAGGCCTACCTCCATGAAACTCTCGGTTTCACTTCGGTTTACTAGATCTTACACATATGGTAGGACTCCTTGGGCGAATGATCAGCTCGTCGCAAGGCCTCTACCTGTAGACAAACACAGAAAAACGCACACAAACATCCATGCCCTGAGTGGGATTCGAACCAACGATCACGGCTTCCGAGCGAGCGAAGACAGTGCATGCCTTAGACCGCTCGGCTACCGTGACCGGCCATATGTATATATACGCATACTATTTATCAGACAGTGTTGCACATCTCACAGGATATGAGACAGAAAAATATGATAAATAATGACTGTTCTGAGGAGGGCCAGCAAAAATTTACCCGACAGACAGCCTTTAGAGGGTTAAGAATTCCTCTTGAACACCGTGCGCGGGCGCTCGCAATAAGCATTTTCTCCCTGTGTTACACCTCGCAAGCTGCAGGAGCTATCTGAAGTCAGCGGACTCTTTGATGCATTTCTGTGCAACGAGGAACTGGCGGAGTCCAACATTGCGGGTTACAGGGAGAGGCTGCTGGGGCAATTGTTAATACAAATACTACTCGTATAGGTAGAATTTAAAGAACAGTAATTTGTTGCAGACAGTGGCAACGATAAGGCATAAAGACGTTCTTTGAGAGAACAGCTCTACAAGAAAGTTTTTCTTTTAACGGAAGGAAGTTTACGTTCTAAGGCGTCAAGTTAAGGTATGACATCACATCCCGTACGTAATGTCATTATTTGGTTATGGATTGAATTCACCACATGGCTTCAAGAATGACTAACAACTATGTTAAATTACATTGTACTGAAATAGTGTAATTGTATATTATAACTTCGCCGACAAGCGGCGGTCGCTCTGTCGGTGTAGTTCGCTTGCGGACTAAAACCACGGAGTTTGTTTGTTTGTTTGTTTGTATATTTATTATTATTACGAATATATATTTACGTCGTGCAGAAAGGTCGTTTTATGAAATAAAAGAGTTACCTAGCAGCAAAGCTGGGCATAGATTACTTAACTATGAAATCTTTCTGTGGTCGCCTGGCAACAAGGTTAAGACGGAGAGGGGCAGAAAAGGATTGTATATATAATGTAACTGTGACCTGCAGGTTAAGGGACGGAGTCAGACGTTTATTGCATAGTGCAAAGTAATTCCGTCACACGTGGGAGCAAGCGAGGAATTTATCTCGCCTTCAGGCCACAATGAATGAACTCAAAAAGCATTCCTTTCCTTTTCATTTCGGATGTGGTACTATATTTTCCATTTACGTTCTTTACAATTTTTATGTACTTAATTTGTCTCTATGGACGTTTATTACAGAAGTAAATTTGTTGCTGCGAAGCCAGTCATGTGATATAAGAATCACACTGAACACAGAGATTAACCCCTCTTGTATTTTTCCATGTCGAAAAAATGTTAAAAATAAGAGCCTGGGATCCTAAGGAGTTCTGCATTTTAAATCATAAAACATTATTTTCTTTCATATTATAGACCTATGGAATATAAACCGATAAAAATTCAAGTAGCCCGACAATATCTGCGTGTAGACCCCTAATACCAAATTTAATCGGAACTCGTTTTAGCATTTTCGGAGAAGAAACATGTGGATGGATGGGCAGCCATTAAGACGTTCATTTTATCAACTGCGTCTGAGATAATAACGTGATCTCGCCCTTGGCTTGGTACATTTATGGATCATACCCTATACTCTGTAATATTAATATGGCCCTTGCGATCATCCTACTGTGAGTGCAGGCGTCTGACCTTCCTGTTTTAGTTATAGCAGAGAACCGGCTACGAAGAAACACTGGCTACTATACTTTCACTCGAGCGGAGATTTTCTACTGTCTTGGATAAATGCCATTTGAATTGTGTTCGGCAAGGAAACTGAAGTCTCATTACTATGATATTGTGTTCATGTGCCACGCTCATAATAAAGGTAATGGCCATATCAGCTGCGTTGTAAATATTTGAAACAACAAGCGCTGTTGGGATGGAAGAACGCAACACAGCTTTAACTGATTGCCGTATGAAACAGCTAAATATAAACAAACAAACAAACACATTTCAAGTCCCGTTAAGTAGGACTGTTTCTTTTGTTACAGGAACTCTCTCTGTTTTAACTAATCTGGAAAGGATAGCAAAACATCATTATGGTCACCTGTGTCAACATTTATTTTTCAAAGTCTTCTAACTGCAAAGGGAAGAAAATAGATTAAACGTGTTTGAAACAAAGTAAAAGGAGAATATTTTGACCTAGGAGATGTAAAAGGAGGCGGGAGAAGAGCTTTGCAATTTGATCTCTTCACCAGATATTATGAGGATGATCAAATCAAACTAAATGAGATGGGTGAAACGTGTAACACGTATGGGAGCGATAATATGGAGCTATACGAAATGTTGTTGTTGTTTTTGTTATTGTTATTGGAGAAGGTGGGTTTCCCCATGCACTTAGACCAGATATTGGTCCATTGTGCGTCCCCCTGTGATATTCTACCAGTCTCTATTCCCTACCGGTACTGGTGCGTGCCATCAGTCCCGACTCAGCCAGCGAATTCGGCCTCTACTGGCTCAATGGTGTCTCGATGCTTCCCCCATCTACCAGAGGCGTTAGAGGCTACTGTTGGGCGGGAAATGTCCTGAATTTCGCTCAGAGGTCCCCTTGGGACATGAGGTTCTTTTACGTGCCGTAAAGCTACGACACGCGACCCACGGCTTAAAGTCCCTCCCGGAGGACTTGTTCCCTGAATTTTTCCGCCCTTAAAAATTCCACGACCTCCGCCGGGTTTGAACTCGCGTACCTTGAGTCACGAGGGGGGAACGTTACCCCTAGACTACAGAGGCCGCTTATACGAAATGTTAGTCTGAGAGATGAATGGAAGAAATCATTTGGGTGTAGATGGGGGCATGATATTAGGAAGGAAGAAGGAAGACAGAGGCGCTGGAAAGACAGTTCTGAATCCGGACTATGCATCAAGAATCCCTAATCTACGGGGACGAGAAAAATAAAGTTCAATTCTGTTTGTATTGTTTTCACATAGGCCTGAGTTTGTACTTTGTCATAGTAACTTACGAGTGTTTCGTTTATGGACGTCTTGTACTGTACGCAATATGGCTATATATTCAATGCACTGAAACTGAACGAGTGCCGGGGACAGGCGGTTCGCATTATAGCGCCATGCCTCTAAACGTGACACGAAATCTACGGCGGTTCCTACATAAATCTTCTTACCATAACCGCTCCTCTGTCACGTTCACTTTCTACAGCTTCTATAGCAGCAGGGCTATCCAAAGATGCAGAAGCATGTTGCAGCAAGACCTTACAATGGCGCCTATTTTCTTTCATGTTTATTGCTACGTTCACGAGAGTCTGCCTTTATTCCCTGCACTGAACCAGACGGATACAACCCACTTAATTAATTAAACACCACGCTATGAAGACACATAAATGGGTTGAGGTGTAGCTCCACGATTTAACCTCGGCACTATATGGAGGTGAGTGATCAGCTTCACGCCCCGGCCGCTTTAACCCTTGGAAAGAGACCACTGTACTCATTGGATAGGAGGCTGAGTGGGCTCCAGCGCCGGTCTGGACGCTGGGGAGTGGAGAAAAATTTCTTGACCCTGCCGGCAATCAAACTCCAGCTGGAATTCAACCCACAGTGTTGTTAGTTTCTAAAAGATTCATTCGTTCTCCACCTTTGGAGCCCTGGATCTTCCAAATGACCCCAATGGGTTGGGGTTTCGAGTTTGGATACATCTGTTGGTCCATACTTGTTATATGTCTGTCCCATTTGCTCGCCTTATCTTCCGTGATATCATTATAATATAATTTGATTGAGGGTACAAATAATAAAGTGCTTATCTATTATGGAATTTTCTTGACCCATCTGTTACTCCATCCCTTTTAAGTCTGATAATTCTCCTCAGCATCCATTTTTCAGACACCCTCAGTCTATGTTTCTGCCTTAGCATAAGAGACAAAATTTCACGCTCATTCAAAACCACAAGAAAATTTTCAGTTTTGTATGTTTTGTTTAAACTTCTTGTTCATTGAGAGGAAACGCGAAGATAACAGATTTCAAGGCAATAACGTCCTCCGAGTTTAGTGCATTTCTTTGTGAAAGCAATTCTGATTTGTCGCTGTCATTCACAGTTATTTGAATGCCGCCATATGCCACACGAAACAGTGTATATAGAGGCATGTAAATATTCAAAAGTTGAGCGGTATTCCAACTCACGATCCAAATAAATTAGCGAAGAAGAAACTTTCGCCCGGCCACTTTAATCTATACATACTGCAGTGATGTAAGACCCATGCTAATAGTTGGACATTTCTGGGTACCTTCCCTGATACAAACCGATGTCCGTGTAAAGGCGCGTCCACATTACTCGTGCTTGTGCTCGTCGGGAGACTCGTCTGGCTTTTACTTGTACTCGTAAATCTTCGTCCACACTACTTCAGTTGCTCGCCAGGCTTCGGCGCCAAAGGATCCGTATATTTACTCGTAGTGTGTATGGACTGTAGTCGTATTTTAATTTATTGGCTATAGTTTTTAAATTAAAAATTTAAAATTTGCTTGTCTCGTGACTTGTCATATCGTCCACATTACTCGCGAGCATAGCGAGTCACACGAGCACGAGTAATGTGGACGCGCCTTAAGAGTTACTAAGGGCCATAAAGAATGGGTTAGATACTCAAAACCATAAAATAAATCCATATAGTTCACTGGTTTTCCAACAACCCATAGAAATGTTGCTAGTGTGTAATATACCGGTTTAGTATCGTTATACAGTTTATTTATGGTGAACTTACGTTGCCTAACGTTGACCTTTTCTTATCTGAATTGACAGTCATCATTTATTGAATTTCTTTGATTAGACCATACCTTAATTCAGAGTTCAGTCGGTTCTGACTGCGGAACAGAAGAATGTTAAGCGTTCATTTCACACAAAAGGAAGTGCTCGGACTCAGCTTATGGAGAATGCGTCCGCATGTCCGCCCGCATACACATTTCGGCCCGAATTACTGTGTGTATTCTGGTGAAATTTGTATCTGAATGCTTCGCTAAAGGTTCTCCACCCAATTTAATTTTGATTGTTAATGGCCCTATATATGGGGACTTTGTCAGATTCTTTCCAACGTTCCGTGTTCCGTCCCAACCGCGTACCTGTGACCTTGTCGCGCTTCTTTTCACTTTACCAGTTTCTTCTTTTTTATTTTATTGCTAGTGGGGTGGGACTAAGTCCCTTGTACTGCGGCCACTTCTGGCCTATTGTACCAGCCCCAGGTGATAGATGAGGGTGATTGTGGAGCAATTGGTGGAATGAAGATTAGCTGGGAAAACCGAAGTACTCGGAGAAAACCTGCCCCAGCGCCACTTTGTCCACCACAAATCCCACTTGACCAGACCCGGGATCGAACGCGGGCCGCCGCGATGGGAAGCCAGCTACTAACCGCTTGAGCTATGGCGCGGCCCTTACCAGTTTCTTAACTTGAGAAGTGATCCAATTGTTATGTGTTTATTACTGGCACCGTTCCAATAAATGTTAATTGTTTTGGCGTTGACACATGTAAATGAAAAACATTCTTTCGCCTTCTTCCCGTGAGGACTGCTTTAATTAAAGCTACTTCCTAGATGATGACGTGGTACACTGACATAGCGGTAACGCTCTGAACTCGTAGCGGGTAGTTTCCGATCGAATCTCGGTCGGGATAGCGCGAAACTTGAGTAACGTTTTCCGCGGTTTTCCTTAGGAGGAAATTGATAGGAGAGGAGACCGAATTCGGGTAATGCTTGCTATCATTCAGCCCAGAACATTTTGTCTTCTCGTCTGAGCTGTAAAATCGTTAAAATTAGAATATAGAAAAGTATAATTTTGCCTGCTGTTCTGTATGGGTATGAGATGACAGGAGGTTGGAGAAAACTGCATAATGAGGAGCTTCATATCTTGTACTCTTCATCAAATATAATTAGAATTATCAAGCCAAGGAATTAATGAGATGAACAGGACATGCAACACGCACAGGGAGAAGAGAAATGCAGACAGAAGTTTAGTAGGGAAGCCAGAAGGGACAAGACCACTAGGAATAAATTGGCATGGGTGGGTGATTAATATTAAGATGGATATTAGAGAGATAAGATAGGGTAGAACGGACTGGATTTATCTGGCTCAGGACAGAGACCAGTAGAGGGCTCTTGTGAACACGGTAATGAACCTTCGGGTTCCTTGAAATTTTGAGATATTGTTGAGCAGGTGCTCAACGGGCGACTTCTGAATAAGGGATGAGCTCCGTGGAGTTAGTTGATGGCTTTCCTCACGCTCTCCAATCGTGTGCTGGGATAGTATCCTTCGAGATCATCACGCATTCACTATTTAAGGTAATCTGAATTCAGAAGTTGAAAACACTGATGTTAAATGGCTGTACAATCAGTTAGTCAAGGCATGATTTTGAATTCAAATTTTGCATCGCTTTAATTTATGCACTGCCATACAGATCATCGTTCTAAAACGAGATTTTTCCTTTGTACCAGAAGATATCCTTAAAAACTCCCAGAACAGATGATACTGTCTTCTGGGATGTGACGCCACGTAACTGAAGATGGAGGCAGCACCTTCCTCCGAAACGTCATTAAACATCTGCGAGGCTATACGGCGTCACATTCTAGACTATAGTAATTTTCATGGACACCCCCGTGAAAATGTCAAAATTCCAGATCAGATTCGAAAGTCACTAAATTTGTCATTAGATGCCACAAAGAAAGAAAGAAAGAACAGTACGTTCCTTCCAAACCCTCCGCCCCTTTGTGACATTTCTCTCTTCCTCATCCGTCAGTTTATTCACTGCCTCACAAATAATCGTCCCAAAACAAGATTTAATCTTTGTACTAGCAGAGCCATACGAAAGTCTAGATCAGGAAATGTTTTCTAGGTCATGCAACCGTGTAGCTGAAGATGGAAGCAGCTCCTCCGAAACATCGAAGAGATCTGCGAGATTGTCTTCCTAGTTACAGTCTTGACAACCTCGAAATTTCAGATCTGAAGACCCCCATAGGCTTCGTCATCAAATATAAAAAAATAGCAACCCATTTCTTCGAAGCCTTTCTCCTTCTTAAGAGTGCTTTCTCTCTCATTTACCCTTCGTTCATTCCTTCATTTTTATTTAGCTCCGAAACCGCTGAACTGATTTCTGTGAACCTTGATATTGTGTCTCCGCTAAAAGTTGTCGAATGAATTTACAGAGATACTGGAATTTCGGACTTTATCCATCGTCCTGGTTTTAAGATAACTAAGAAAAAC
>NW_019730109.1:208496-225824 GCF_002891405.2 Cryptotermes secundus
AAACTGGATCTGTTTCCGAAACTTAGTGTTTTTCTTAGTTATCTTAAAACCAGGACGATGGATAAAGTCCGAAAACCCAGTATCTCTGTGTGTTATACACCATCGTCAGAATCCTATAGTAACTACTTGAATATAATTTGTTTCGTGTCAGTCAATTAGGCATATGAACCACACTTGAAACTTAAATAGAACTTATACAGGTATCCTCAAAAACATTTCATAATTAAAAATGGGTCTCGTTACTGTACCCGTCTTTCATTAGAAATATTATTCGATATGGGTAATATTTAATAACTTACAAAGATCATTTATAACATTATGCAGGTTCAATGGATTTGTTACATTATTTGCCGCTCTTATAACCCGAGTTTAGATCCAAAACTAATTTCGTCCATTCCCGTTTATGTCTAAGCAACTTGCATTGGTCTCTGACAAATTCATTTTTAGTGCAACAGTTCATCTGAATGCGTTATTAATTTGTAAGATTTGAGGCTTTCACGGCGGTGACTATGAAGAAAACAGTCTTCTGGGATTTGGCACCGTGTATATGTGATGTTAACCGACGTTTCGGAGGAACGTATCGCCTCCATCTTCAGGGTAGAAGAAAAAATATAAGAAATCTGCAAGCGAAGAGACCGTGAGAACCGGTAAAAGCAGACACAGTCCGAAACGTCGGTTAACACCACATATACACGGTGCCAAATCCCAGAAGACTGCTTTCTTCGTTATTAATTTGTTTGAAATAGTAGATTTATGTTAGCAATAACTGAATATAAAATCCAAAGAAGTGTGCAAATCCACATGTATGAATAATTTGTCCTATATATTGTGAATAGCGTTGCAACAAAAGATTGCATGTTTTGCACTGTTGTTATCCGAAATGGGTGCCCATCTCTGCAGTCTCTTTAGATTTACGTATGCAATCTAGTTTACTTTTGACGTCTTAATGGTAAAACAGTCATTTTTCACGAGATTATTATATTAGGCCACGAAAAAATCATCCCTCAGAATACTACCTGCAGCACCTAGTCAGCGCTGAATCCCACAGAATCGATCAGCAACTGAGTTGTTTCATGCTCTTCTCTTTTCGAAAAATTCCAGTTTCAGCGCTCGTTCTCCGGTCACGAGCTTGATAGTGGTGATCGGTGGAGAATGTGCTTGTATCTCTCTTCTAAATGCATGAGTATTAACTGTTCGACAAAGAAAATATTTTGGAGTGTTTAATTATTGCTTCGAGAATTTAGTTAAATGAGCTTAATATAGGTGGAGGTTCAGGCACGAAAAACGTCCACTTAAAGTGACGAGTTCTACATATGACGAGTCATTGTGTGCAGAATTTCTTTATTGATAAAACGTTGATAAGTCTGAATATGCAAAAGATAAGACAAAGGTGGTAATGGTAGTTGTGTGAAAATCCACGCAAAAGTTGATGTATTAATGTGTTAGGGGAAAGTATGTGTTACTTTTGTTCATTGATTCTAACTTTCAAATATCACTCCTAACAAAATATTTGTATGAGGCATACAGCAAGGAATGAGTAAGTAGATTCTGTTCGCCTTAATATGGCGAAGCTCATATACGTAACATTCCGAAAAGATGATTCTTGCCTCTGAGACAACACATCGCATCATTACAAATAAAATTCAGCCAATGATATTTAGGAAAAGAGTCACCATTTGTTTTGACAACAAACCAACATCATAAATAACCTATATGAACAAAATTTGTTATTCAACATAAATCAGTCAATGGACTGCCCTGTAAAGCTGTATATCTGGAGCACTCTCTCCAATAAACATATTTGTCAAGAGTATCTGTGCACTGCCTGTGGGTTTCGCTAAGTGGCAAGCAAATTTAAGTTGTTCATGTGTCTGGAGACTTGCTGACCTTAGGTAACTCTTGTTTAACGTGAGATGGTGCAGCCTGTTGCCTTTCGGTGTCCTTGCCGTGCAGGTGTGCTGACGTTGCAGCATCAGGTTTCTGCATCCACAGGACTGCCCACTCTCTCGGGCCGCCGCCATTAATTAGCATACACAATAGACCAGCTGGCTGTCGTATCTTGTCTGTGATTAAGGTCACCTCGGGTACCAGGTTCGACTGCAATTCATTTCGTTTTAGTTAAGGACAATGTCTGCAAAACAGGACATACATTTCATGCACGAAATGATGTACAGTCAATCCTCGAACTTTTAACACAATCCGTTCCAGGAGTCGGTTCGAATTTCGAGTTATATTCACCCATTTGAAATAATGTAAATTGACTTAATCCGTTCCATACACCCAAAATTTACCCAATATAAAACATTTCAAGTGTCTATTTCAAAAGCTATATTGGTAACTAATGATAAAAGAAGTACGTGGTGCTATCCAAATTTCCCGAAATATATTAATAAAAACTATTACATCTGACCTAGATCTTATTCTGCACCATCACCTTCAAAGTAGTCCCCTTGGGAGCGCATACACCGATCCCAGCGTTTCTGCCACTTTTCAAATGCATCCTGGAAGTCTTTCTTTGTTAGGGTGTTTAGTACCGTCTGCGTTTCCGCTTGAATTTCCTCAACTGTATAAAATCTTCGCCCCTTCAACTTGATTTTCATCTTGGGGAAGAGAAAGAAGTCGCATGGAGCTAAGTCTGGCGAGTACGGTGGGTGGGGAACAACTGCCATCTTGTTTTTAGCCCAAAATTCCTGCACAATGTAAGCCGTATGTGGTCGTGCGTTGTCATGGTGGAGTACCCAGTCATTCATGCGCCACTTCTCTGGACGTTTTCTCCTCATGTTCTCCCTCAAACGCCTTAGAACATCGCGATAGAACTCTTTATTGACTGTCTGACCAGGAGGGACGAACTCCTTATGAACAATCCCGTCAATATCAAAAAAACAGATCAACATGGACTTAATGTTCTTGACTTGTCGAGAGTTTTTTGGCCGAGGTGAAGAAGGGCTCTTCCATTGCGACGATTGCTGCTTGCTTTCAGGGTCGCAGCCATAAACCCAACTTTCGTCACCAGTGACAACCTTCGAAAGAAAGTTTGGATCCTCTTGAAGCTGTTGCTGAAGTTCCCTGCAGACTTCCAAGTGATGCTGCTTCTGTTCATTTTGCAGCAGTCGTGGCACAAACTTCGCCGCAATCCTCATGTTCAGTTCCTCTGACAAAATTCGTTGACATGTACCATAACTTAGCCCCAAGGTGTTACAGAGGTCTTGGATGGTCAGTCTACGATCTTGCAGAATCAGATCCCTAACTTTCATGATATTTTCTGGTGTTTTGCCAGTTGACGGCCGTCCCGAACGATCGTCATCATCAGTCGATGTTCGGCCATTTTTAAAACTCTTATACCAGTCGTAAGTTTGTGTCTGGCCTAAACTGTTTTCACCAAAAGCTTGCTTCAACATTTGGTGCATTTCTGCAGCGGTTTTCCCAAGTTTAAAACAAAACTTTATACAAACACGCTGCTCTCTCAGGTCAGCCATCGCAAAACCGAAAACTCACGGAAACACAACAATGGAAATACGTTCACCAACAATCAACCCAACCACTCAACTCGACCCCGTTTTCCACACTGATTCAAGAAGGGTGTGTGGGGAGACACCTAGCTGTATTTCGATGTACTTATATCCATTCGCACGCAAAATTCAAATTTCAGGAACTTTTTGATAGAACCACATATATATAATTTCAATCATTGAATATTTTATTTATAATAGTACATACATAAAAATATATTATAACAATCAATCAATAATAATAGTAGGAAGGATATTAGTGTTCACTGGAAGGTGAATTACCCTTCTTTCATCTGGAACCCACTAATTGACAGTTGTGGTTCACTAACATTACCATCGCTTGATTTTTCTTTGGAGAGAAACCGGTCTAATATCATTTGTTTTTGTCTGTTTATTAAATGTTTTCTGAAATGTTGCATTACATCGCCATTAAACAGATTGATACTACTGTTCACAACTGCGATTTTGGGGTGCCACTTCTGTACAAGGCGTGACAACCACGTGACGACCACGTGATTCTTTGTTCGACTTTCGAGTTTTGGTTCAAGTTTCAAGTTGTTCGAACACCAAACCGTTCGAAGTTCGAGGGTCTACTGTATATTGATATACAATTAAACTGTAGAGAACTTATAGAATGTTCCGAAGAACACTACTTGTTTTGCTATGTGGAAGCGAATCTTGAACAATCAAAGTAATAGGCATCCAGCAGAGATGAGCTACTAAGAACATGTAAGGACTGTACAAGAGTAGACAGTTTTAATAATGTAGGTATTCGAGAAGAAATGGAAATTCATTCGGTGGTTTAAGGTCATCAGTACGACAGAAGATATAAAATGAAAAAGATGAACACAGACACAATTGCATAACGCACTTGGATGGAATGACTGATGAACTAATGCCTCAACGGGTTCTACAGTATAGATCAAAGCGACAGGTTATGCAGTTGAATGAAGACGGCCGTAGCTGTGACTATAACACTGATAAACCAAAGCTCGCCATTGGGAAGTCTCTCGAGCCACTTTCACAACTTGCCTTTCTCACAACCTGCTCTAGCTGAAACCTGTTTTAATCTGTAAGAGTTGATGTTTTCACAGCGGTGACTGTGAAGAATGCGTCTTCTGGGATGTGGCGCCGTATATATTTTGTATGAACCGACGTTTCGCAGGAACGTATCGCCTCCATCTTCAGGGTATGAAAATCCGCGAGCGAGAAACCAGCTCAGTCTGCAGCCACCTGCTCACACTTGTTCCTCGCTCGCGGATTTTTCTACCATGAAGATGGAGACGATACTTTCCTCCGAAACGTCGTTTCATACAAGATCTATACGGCTCCACATCCCAGGAAGACGGCATTCTTCACAGTTTTAATCTGATCACAAATATCTTTGTCTGATTTTCCGTGTGATTGTTTTTCAAGAAATAATTGTTGCATTAAGGAAAGATACGGGAAGGTTATATTCCTTTTTCAGAAAGAAGACTTACCCAATCATGCAACTGAATACTTGACATGAAAGGAAATCAGTGAACCTCGTGAATGCAGATATACATAAATGCCTCCAACGGAAATCGAATCGGCTCTTCCATTGTTTAAACAATCATAAGACCGTACGCCCTTCAGTCCCCATAGTCATTGTAGACCTGGGATATAGTGCAGTGATGTGAAATTTTCTGAATGAATGACTTAACTGACTGTGAAGCCAGACTAGTACGTGTCCACAAGCGGCGTCGTGACGTACACTCAGATCAGCGCTGAACGTTGGAGGTCATAGGAGTCGTTAGCGAACCTGACTGCTGGGAACCTCACGTTTTGACTTCTCCGGTTAACTGATCCTGTTTCGTTCTGCCGGAAGTTCTGACAGAGTCTGCGGTAATTTTGTTTTGTTTGTTGTGATTGGAATATAATCAAGGCTAGAAGAATCCGACTTCTCAGTGTCGCCTTCTTCCATTTCTTTTAAAGAAACTTGTTAACTGCCTCTATGTCACACCTTTTCTTTCCTCCATCTTCCATTCCGTCCACTTGCCCTTCTTTATGTAAATGCAAAGGAGAATGGCGAAAGTGCAAAATATTTCGGTTTTGTGACCATAAAGACGAACAGTTTTGACTTTAAATATAAACTTCCTACAGTAATGTCCTTCAAACATAAGTACTAGATCTGTGTTAAGACTTGGAATCTAAATTTTCGCCAACCTTAAATGCTCGTCTTGTAGCTGAATATCTTAAATATATGTTTAAACATTAGTGACAAAATTATGAATATACTGATAACACTGTCGGCTGGAGGTAATTAATTTCATTATATGCCACAAGTCAGAAGGTCGCGGGATCCAATCCCGATGAGGCGGATTTTTTCAAGTTACCTAATCCTTCCAACCGCACTATGACCCTGGGGTCGACTCACCTTCTAACAGAAATGAGTACCAGGAATATTTTGGGGGTAAAGGGCGGCCGGCGCGTAAGGCTGACAACCTTACCGCAATCTATGAGCGAATTGTCTAGAAAATGTGGGAGCCTCAACATCTCACAACTCTATGGGCCTCCACGGCCTGTTACAGGGATACCTTTACTTTACTTTTACTTATTTATATGATTATTACTTTCAGATTTTCTTCGGGTAAGTCCAGCCACACAGTGTTTTCTGCAGCGCTGTTCACAGTGTCCCACTCTTTTATAAGAACAGCATGCGGTCATTGCTTAACGAATTAAACAGTTAAGAAGCAAAACTGCACAGTCTGGAGTGGATCACTTTTGAGGGTTTCAGCTCACAAAGGTGGTTTCTTACTTGAAGAAGAAAACAAAGCCAGCCTTCAAAACATCGATTGTATATTTGTCATATACACTAGGTAGGGTCCAAAGTAAACAATCTCAAAGTACGTATTGAAGATTATTTTACGATTTTTACAAATTACTAGTACCAGTATAGAATGCTTGCTTCAGTAGTCTAACCTGACTTCCCCCCTACAGCAAGTTAAAAATAATACGATTTGCCGACGCTTAGTCTGTCTTTGAGCAGACATTTCGTCACTGTCTGGACAGCTGTTATTTAAATAGTCTACAAGCATGAAGCTAACTCATCTCCCGGTATGAGTGTTGTTTTTTCAAGTTAAATATCTCTTCACGATTTCTACCGTTGTTCAGTATTTAACAGAATTGTTGGTCGTCGCCGAACGCCTAAGTAAACTCTTCTGTTTGGTTGGAGCAATGATTATGCGCCTATATACACTTCGTGATGCAAGACCTCGGTCTGCAAACAGGCAGGCAGGGGTTCCGTTTAGAACAACGGGCTCTCGCGCCTCTTGTCGTGTACAGATTCCTGCTTGGTCTGTTTGTTTAGCCACTTTTCGAACCGTTCTTTTTACATGGAGCCAGTCTAACTGCTTTTATGGAGTTACTTGTCTGAAACACGTTTGACATTTTCTGTCAAGACATTAACAGGGTCAAAATGTTATTCGAACGAAGTATCCGTATTCTTCATCCTTCAGCATGCCTCTATATTTGTCTCGTGTGGTTAAAAAGCCGACCGTGGAAGAATGACAATACTTACCCTTTCTTTATATGGAGCTAATAGACGTAAATTGATGCACATGGAAAAATAAAACGTAAAAAGTCTTCTTTTTATGTGCCATTTGCACAAGATACACAACCTCAGCTCATAACGTAAAGAACATGTTTGGTACCGTCCGGTCCTTCCCCCCCCCCCCCCCGTAGTTCATCTGTACCGGCGAGGTTGGTGTAGCCGTAATTCTTCAGACATATAATGGATAGGTACCCGGCTCGATACTCAGTTGAGTTTCTAGGCATATAGTGAATGGGTACTCGGCTCGATATTCGGTTGAGCTTTAGGCATATAATGAATAGGTACCCGGCTCGATATTCGGTTGAGTTTTTAGGCATATAATGGATAGGTACCCGGCTCCATACTCAGTTGAGTTTCTAGGCATACGTGTATAGTGGATAGATACCTAGCTCGACATTCGGTTGAGTTTTAGGCATATAATGGATAGGTGCCCGGCTCGATATTCGGTTGAGTTTTTAGGCATATAATGGATAGGTACCCGGCTCGATATTAGGTTGAGTTTTAGGCATATGGATAGGTACCCGGCTCGATATTCGGTTGAGTTTTTAGGCATATAGTGGTTGGGTACCCGGCTCGATACTCAATTGAGTTTTAGGCATATAGTGGATGAGAACCCGGATCGATGCTCGGTTGAGTTACCCGCTATCCTGACTGAGGGTTTTCGTGGGTTTCCTTAGACTCTTGACGAAACTGTTAACTTATATATTTCATCAACGCTTTCTTGAAAATATCTGCCTATTCACAATTCGTAATTGACTTAATAGACGCCACATAACGTAGGTAGTTGAAAGAGCCTTAAATATTACTAACAGCGCTACTGTCTACCCGATGTGCCAAAAAACGTACTCATAGGCAGTAAATGAACATTCGGCTAACAAGGGATTCAGTCCCTAGGATTAGCATAGACAAATTTAATGTGACATTGGCATATCGCTTACTCTTTCCCCCATTTTTATCACGTCAGTTTGAGAAAATTAGTTTTAGGCAAATTAATGATCGACATGTGACCTACAGTCGATAGTTGATGTCGACCTGCCAGAATAAGTGAAGTCCCGTGTACCTTTCACGGTGGCGTTATGCTAACTGAATTCTTGGCAACACACTACCCTAGAGAAGGCTGTCATTGAACTAAATATTCTTCATATTGTGGGCAATCATGAAAAAAATTACGAAACACCGATGACACGCAGTTCAAGTCCCATCACATAAATATTTTATAATATGACACGTGTTCAGAAGCGTTCGCCGTTATGTCTTATAAAACAAGTACAAAAATGAGGTGAAATTATCCTTGTACTTGATCATGTAATTAAGCGGTATGCCATGAAGGCGTTTGGGGGAGCTGAGGTATAACTCCGCCATTCTTCACCTCGGCACTAGATGGAAAAGAGTGGTCAGCTTCACGCCCCTGCTGTTTTACTTCTGGGTCTATAGCCCCCGGCAACCATTGAGTATGAGACTGGGTGGACCTCTGAGCCGGTCTGGACGCTATGGGGAAGAGAAAAATCCCCGTATCGGGAATCGAAAGCCGGCCGTTCGCCCCCTTATCCCGTCGCTGTACGGACTGAGGTATCCCGGCTCTTCTTCTGAAACAAGTATCACAGTAAATTGACGGAAAAAATCGTCTTGATTTATCTGTGGAAGAACATTCGGTGAGCATGTTCCTATTTAGTAAGGTGCTGTAAATTGAAGTTAATTACATTCCCACACGCTTTGTTTCAATTGCAAATAAATAACAATCTTCTTTACATGAATAAACTTTATGTTCTACGTTACGTGGCCACAGAACATGTTTCTAACGTTTAAATTAAGTTTTGGGAGATGTGCGTCTCAGGAGGGTTTGTTTAGATACATACAGCGTCATTAAATAAGCTACAGAAGGAAAGTGACTAGATCTTCTGTCTACGTAGACTAATCTGACCGTGAATACATTGACTGAACTGAGGTGCGAAGTTCTTTTACATCTTCCATGCAATCTTCATTCGCCTCCCTGTTACTTTCTTCTACTTGTGCCGCTGAAAAGGAAAATCTGGAGAGGATATTAAGGATGAATAAAGAAGCGGAAAGCACTCTTTGGGAGTGGGAGCGAAGGAAACCGAAAGATTTATTGGAAACTGGAGCACGAATACTGACAGAGCGCTTGCACAAGCGTTTCTTAACGTAAGCAGGGGCTTATTATTTGCCCTCCTCAGTTGTAAGGTAAAGGTAAACTTGTCCCAGTGCTTAACTAAGTAAGCACTACACCATGAAGACATATAGGGGAGTGGATGTATAGAGCCACATTTTCTTGACCTCGGCACTAGTTGGAGGTGAGTGGTCGGCTTCACGCCCCTGCCGCTTTACCCCCGAGGAAAGAGCCCCCGGTGCCCATTGGAGAGGAGGTTGGGTGAATCCCAGAGCCGGGCTGGACGACATGAAGAAGTGAAAATTCTTGCCCCATCGGGACTCGGAACTTTGACTCCTCCGTCCTCCAGCCCGTAGTCAGTCGTTATACCGACTGAGCTATCCCGGCTCCCCCGCCTCAATTGTAGGAATAAATAAATAATATCCGCGTAAAATATGTGTGACTGCCTTACCTACTACTGAACGTTTGTTGTCGAATGACGGACAAACTTTTCTTTTTTCTTTCTCGTTTCTTCTCTTTCTTTCCTTTCTGTCTCTCTAACTTCTTGCGTCGTATTAAGAGACCAGCACAGTGTGAGAGTTTTTGAGAACAGGGTGATGTTGAAATTCTCTATACCTAAAAGCGAGGAGGTAATAGAAGGCTGAAGAAAACTACATACTGGGGGGCTTCATAATTTATGATCTTCGCCGGCTTCTTATTGGGATGATGAAACCAAGGGCGATGAAAAATATTGGGATATGCAACATTTACGGGCGTGAAGAGAAATACATCCAAAGTTTTGTTAGGAAATCTGAAAGAAGCAACCTCAAGGAAGACCTAGACGTGAGTGGGAGAATAATATTAAAGTGGATCTTAAAGGTATAGGATGAGAGTGTGGGATTGATTCATACAAGTATAGAGCAGAACACGGACGAGTGACAGACTCTTCCTATCGCAGAAATGAACTTTCGGGTTCCATAAAATTCTGGGAGTTTCTGGATTAACTTAACATCTGTTAGTTTTTCAAGAACTCTGCTCCATTGTGTTAGTTTTTCATCCCTTTCTATCTTTCTTTAATTTTTATTTGTTTGTTTCTTCCTTCCTCTTTCCTCATTCTTCCTTGATGTGTTGTACGCATATTGAAACTGCAGAAAACCAACTGCTGATTTGTAAGCACAGCAATAAGACGAAACATGTTGCATCCTACAGCTACTTGTAATAAGCTAAAGCAGATCCGCTGTGCTACTAAGCGTGAAGGATTATTTCCTTATTAACTTACACTGACCATAAACTGCGCAGGCAAATAAGCGAAATGGCGTAACGTTTGCTGCATTCAAAAGCGACTTACGAAGATCGTCTCGCCAAGCAGAACTGCGCTCCCTTTAATTATGAATGAACGAAACGTTCGTTCAGTAACTACAATCTGTCAGTTACAGAGGTTAACTTCGAATAAGAAGATAAAATTATTATGTAATAATAACTGGAAACGAAAGATAAGGTCAATGTTTATTGTAATGGGAGTGCCTGCCCGAGAATTGGATGATCGGAGTTCTACTTCCGGCAGGGGTGTGATTTTTCTCATCATCATAGTGTCCAAAGTAGCTTTGTGACCCACCCACTACATATGTGAACCCCACGTCCAACAGCTCGTATATTGTTGCGTGTGTATTCATTACCGCGGAAACATATTTACCGAGCTGTTGTCTAGCAACTGTCGTCTCTTCTGGCTCCACTATTCCTGCTATCAGGTTTTAGGGAGAGCACACAGACAACAAGTTGATATTATAAGCTTCCTTTTATTTTTAAAGTAAGGAAAGTAGGCTAACAATGCGTATAAATAGGCTTTGACTTACCTATAGTGTCTTTATGGCATCATTGGTCAAAAGCACGGCTCTGTCCTTTGTTGTTGCCAACCTATACTGGTAGGAGAGCCGGTCACGGTAGCCGAGCGGTCTAAGGCATGCACTGTCTTGGCTCGCTCGGAAGCTGGGATCGTGGCTTCGAATCCCACTCAGGGCCTGGATGTTTGTGTGCGTTTTTCTGTGTTTGTCAACAGGCAGAGGCCTTGCTACGAGCTGATCACTCGTACAAGGAGTCCTACCGAATGTGTAAGATCTAGTAAACCGAAGTGAAACGGAGAGTTTCATGGAGGTAGGCCTAGCCTCAAATTGGGGCTGTAGCGCCACAGAAAAAAATACTGGTAGGAGTGTCAGAGGTCCAAAATACAAGTCGACACACTGTCATTTTTCTTTCGCAATTTGTTGGTATTCTTTCTCTCTGAGTCAACACACAAAGATTATACCAAGCCTCTAATTCCATAGTTTGCGTCTTACTGTAGGCTAATACATTGAATTGCATTCAGAAGTGTCATAATTTACAGACAGTCTGGTAAAATAATATTTGAAATTATATGATAGATTGGTTTTATCGGTAGTAAGCTCGATATTCAGATGTGAATATGAAATGACAGAGATAAAGCAAGAAGTGACAGAAATGTGAACTTCATGACGCTTTGATGAACAGATATGGCTCGAAAAAACCGAATACATATTGAATTACGTGAGAATCTCACCGATAAACATTTGGTACCGTCAGAAATTTCGGCTGACAGTCGCCATTACGCGATGTGAACGGAGAAGTTCATGGAGGTAGGCCTAGGCCCACTGGGGCTGTTGTGCCAAAGGGGGGGGAGGGAAGTTTCCATTACAGGCTTTGTCTATGTGCATTGGAGTAACGTATAGAGGAAACTGATAGTTAAATACTTTTTAATGTATGAGATAGCAGATTTGCTCTTATTTAATGTTTTTAGACCGTCAAGAAAAGGAACGAGTTGAAACCGAGAAACTGTAGTATTCCAGAGAAAGAGCTTGCTAGAGGTTTCATGTTGGAATATTGTAGGTTTTGCGTGTGATGTATGTAACAGGTACTGACGAACGTAACTTGACATCTGAAGATGAAGGCAGTATTTTCGTTCTAACGTTGGTAACTGCCTGCACGGTGTCAGCTCAGAAGACCACGAACGGTTCTTCCTTGCCGTAAAATCTCGCAAGTTTCAGTTAATGAAGGTTTATGGAACTGCGACATATTTTACTTACTCGTATTTCGACTGTGCTTTGTGACTGAAACGGGAGCATTGCGTCTCCAGACTTTCATTTCTGGGAAGTGTGTGTGTGTGTGTGTGTGTGTGGGGGGGGGGGGGTTCGACAAAGTAATCAACGAACACCGCGTTCTGTCAGGCCTGCGAACATTTGAAGTAGAGACTATTTGTTCATTCTGCGCATTAGTACTTATCCCACAAACACAAGATCTTTTATTTTCTAATTCAATTTTGACAGAAGAGAGACGATTTCCTTCACCCAGATAATCTAAAGACGTGAGAGTGACGAGAAGTCGAAACTCTCGCGGTTTGTTAGGTTCTGTGCCCCGAACTTTGATTCATTTCGGGGGCGTCTCTAACGGCTTCAAACCCACTCCCACCTTGTACAATTGAACTTAAAATGTATTTTGTATATCTAAATATTAATTTTAATCCTAATGACTAAGATAACGCAGTCGGTATAGTGACTGGTTACGGGCTGGACGACCAGGAGGTCGGATTTCGACCTCCGGTAGGGGCGATATTTTTCTCTTCTCCACGTCGCCAGACTACTTCTCGGTCCTACCGAGTCTCCTGTCCAAGGGTTCGGGGGGATTTTTCACCGTGGGTAAAGTGGCCGGGGCGTGAAGCTTATCACTCCCCTCAAACTAGTGCCGAGGTCAAGAATTTGTTCTATACATCCACTCATTCATACGCCTTCATGGAATAGTGCTTAATTAGTTACGCGCAGGGACAACTTTGCCTCGAATGACGAGGATGGACGAGTCTCCAATTTACACGCCCTCGAGTTGCGCGTTGTTTCTGGAACGCGAGTAAAGCGTAACTCAGGATAAAATTATTATATAGGCTTATGTACGTCAAGGGCAGGATCGAGTAATCTGACCGTACATACAAATTGAGGTACGTATAGAAGTAAACGAATATTTCACATTCTACCCCGAAAGAAATGTGAGTCGAGTGGCACTTATATCCCGCATGTGGGAAACAGAAATACGCACGGTTTGGCGAGAAAACCTCGAATGGGAAGGCCACCTTTGAGCTATACACGGAGATGAGAGACTTAATCATAAGCCTTTCTAAAAATTCATCTTAAGAGAAGTAGGGTACTGCATTCAATTGGCTCAGGCCATGGGCCGATGGCGGGATTTTGTGAACACGGCAATGAGTCTTCTGGTTCCATAAAAGTAGGCAATTATTACTTTCTCACATAGAGCAGACCCTCCTCCAGTGTTGAGTTGTCCAGTAAGTGGGTATCGAATCATACAGACAAAAAAAAAAAAAATGCCATCAATTATTTGTCGAGCGCTGAAATGTCGATTACAAGCGGCCTGCCAGATATATTGTGGTAGTATACGAAATTTTTTGATGCCTAATTTTGTTCTAATATTTTGCCCGATACCCAACATTCTGCTAGTATTTTATTTTAAAGCCAAACTTTTCGTTGACATTGTGGCATGTCTGCTGAAAGCCGGAATATCAGAGGGAAACGGGAACGTCCCGATAAACACGCTTCCGCGGCAACAGAGACACACGCAAGAATAGAGGAACTTTCGGAGGAGGTGTTCTCTGTTGGGACCCGAAATCAATCTGTTTCGGAAGTGAGTGCTAGCCTACGGTAGGGAGTCGTGGCCAGACGCGGCTAGGAGTCAAAGGCCAGGAGTTGCTGGC
This sequence comes from Cryptotermes secundus, assembly GCF_002891405.2. Taxonomy (NCBI): domain Eukaryota; kingdom Metazoa; phylum Arthropoda; class Insecta; order Blattodea; family Kalotermitidae; genus Cryptotermes; species Cryptotermes secundus. Next base: position 222,449 of record NW_019730109.1, read on the forward strand.
CATGAGGACCTATAAGACAGTCGGTAGCAAGTAAGGACGAGAACATGGAAGCTGGGGAATCTACTCTGATGTGGGAGCCGTTGCTATGAGGAGCATAATGAGGACATAAAGGACTTAGCGCTCTCCTTAGGAGTTTTAAAGAGTGTGTGAATTAGCGGCAGAGCTATAATTAATTGTAGTTACGAGTTTAGAGAGTTCACTAAATCCAGTTACCAATCCAAACCCCATGCATAGTCACTTAACACGTTATAATATTTTACTCGAATGCTAAACTGTCCCTTATTTTTGTTATTTTACGCTGTTTGTTCATAAAGACATTTGAATGCAGTATGTTTATGATTGTTAGCTGAGGTAGCTCAGTTTGCATAGCAACGGGTTACTGGCTTGACCCCCGGGGTTCGATTCCCAGAAGAGGCATTTTTCTTCTCTACCCCACAGCGTCCAGATTGACTCTAGGGTCACCCAGCCTCCTATTCAATGTATACTCACTTCCATCTTGTGCCGAGGTCAAGAAGGGTGGAGCATATCTCCACTCCCCCATACGTCTTTGAATCGTGGTGTTTAGTTAATTGAGCATAGTAACAACTTTACCGTCTTTTATTTATGATTTTACGTCTTATTTGGTTCTACCATTCATGGTCGCCTTCCCTTATAACAACTTTACCTTCCTATATTTATGATTTTACGTCTTATGTAGTTCTACTGTGCATGGTCGCCTTCCCTTCTCCCCATTACTTTATTTTTCAATGGCTCTTCCAGCCAATTCAGGCCCTGGCCTCTTATTCAGTTCCGTAATCATTTTTCACAGACGGTAGGACTCCTTGGGCGAGTGATCAGCCCGTCGCAAGGCCGCTACCTAAACACAGAATGAATGCATACACACACCAAACATTCATGCCTTGAGTGGTACTCGAACCCACGATCGCAGCGTCCTAGCGAGCGAAGGCAGTTCATGCCTTAGACAGCGCGGCTATTGTGACCAGCATCCCCATTACTTCCATACGTTAATTTCATCAAGCGTGGATTCAACGAACCTACCGCTTTCAATGGAGGTATCTTCCATACTGGACGAGGTTTGTATGTGTATAAGGGGTGAACCATAAAATCCGGCCCTTGCACTGCGACCTTCAATGATCTATAACTGAACGAGGTTTACTGTTTGTAGTATATATGAGAACATGCTCTTGAGAAAGGAAAATAGTCTCGAGATTTTGAGCGACTTACTTCAGTCCTCCCGCCCCGCCGCATGGCAAATTATTTTGTTTTGTATGCCGTCTCTCTTGCTGTACGTCTGTATGGATGTGCGCCTGAACGGTTCGAGAGATTTGATTCGTACTCAACATTGAAGAGTTTATCAATCCTATATCGACCCCCCGGTGAATCTGAGCATTCCATCTCCAAAAAATATGGTCCATTCAAATGTACCTCAAAATACAAAATGGCGATTTTCTCGAAAACAATTCAGCAATTTAATTAAACTTCACTAAATTATGTAGAGCGTATCTCTAACTTAAAGTGCATAGGTGATGTCATCAGAAAAATAATCGTACGTGCCCTAGGGACTCGAAAGTGAATGTCAGATTTCTTGAAACCTGCTTTAATGGTCAGACGGATTTCGTTGTTGCTCGGTATTCAACAACCAGCAATGATCCAATGTGCAATAATTGACTTCGCTTCCAAGGTCAAGGCCAGTCGTATGTGAGAAGGTATGTGTAATACCTTTCCACCGATTATTATCCCACTTTCCTTATTTAAAAAAATAAAAATAGGTTTATGAGATCACCATGCTGTCTGTGTGTCTCTGAAACCCCTCCCCATCAACTTTTGAATGGCGGAACCAATCTTTATTAATCTTGCTATGTATATATCATGGCACTTGAGCCAATCTCGACGCCGTACTTCATGATTCCCTCCCATCAGTCTGTGTGTCTTGTGTGTATCGTATCGTTGCTAGAGGATGGCTCGGTTAACGCGTTCCTCGGCAACAAATACACTCGCTACAATAGAAGAATTGTTGGACGCGTCGCTGTCTATACGGTCCGTATCGTATCATAGGAAAGTAGGCTATTAGTTCTTCTCAGAACTTCTTATTTTGTTAGTTGAAATATTCTCTTTTCAAGATTGGTCCTACAAATTGGTATTGGTTGAAAATCTGTACTAAATGCTTTCAAATCGGCGACTGAATGACAAAATGCAGAAAATTGCAAGTCTTCTCCGGACCAGACGGTGCACGTGCATGCAGTGCGTAAGTAAACAAACGTTGGGTTCGCTAACCCTCAGGTTGTTACCCTTGATTGACCAGCAGTAGCGGAATGTCTGGACCCAAGAGTGAAAATGCTGTTTGCTTCAGCTAGAGCGCGAAATGTACGCAGCCTTTCAACCGCACCAGTGACAGGCGATACACAGGAGAGGATCGTGAAGGCGAAAAGTTGACAGATTGACGTTTTCGAGAGGATATTGTTCCTAGTTGTATTAATAATTGCATATTATTTTCAACAAAAAGTACTCTGTCTTCTTCCTGGCTGTGACTACTTTCCTTGTCAGTATCAAAATGTATAGTAGCTAGAAATTGCAAGTAAACAGTAACACATGAAGTTATTAAAATTTACTCATACCATTAAAAATTCTCTCTTAAGTCGAGGGTAAGAAAGAAGAAATAGCAGAAACAGAAGAGTGAACCTTTTTATAGCATCAACTTGACGTCTTGAAAACCAGTTAGACCAATGGTATGTGGTGGAAATAATGTCAAGATATGGATCATATGCAGCGACAACTTAACCCATTTGCTGAGTCATGTAAACAAATGCATCCAATTAATTGAAATATATTGTGGAACAAATAAAATGTGTTTCTATATTTAATTAATAAGTTTTAAGACCTGTTAAAACGCTGCATTTTACCCGGGTACAGCTAATATTTTATTATCATTATTAAAGTAAAAAAGTAAGTAAAGGTATCCCTGTAGCAGGCAATGGAGGTCCATAGGGTTGTGAGATGTTGATGTTCCCACATTTTCTAGACAGTCTGCTCATAGTTGGCGGTAAGGTTGGCAGTCTTACGCGCCAGCCGCCCTTTACACCCAAGAACATTCCAGGAATATTCCTGGTACTCATTTCTGTTAGAGGCTGAGTCGGCCACAGGGCCATAGTGCGGCTGGAAGGATTAGGTCAATTAAAAAATCCAATAACCTCATCGGGATTTGATCCCGCAACCTTCCTGCTTGTAGTATAGTGCCTCAACCAACTACGCTACCGCGTGCCCCCCAATTTTATTATTATTAGAACACAAAAAACTACGTGGCTTTAGGCCGCAAGCGGACTATACAAACAGAGCGATCACCGCATATCGGCGAAGTTAGTGCCAACTCTGGCGGATA
>NW_019730109.1:225864-313354 GCF_002891405.2 Cryptotermes secundus
TTATTATTATTATTATTATTATTATGTGGTATAGAATTTCTTCTTCGTTGTGTGTTTTTCTTTTGTTTTCGTAAACTTCCTCCATTGACGTCATGCGTTAAGTGACTTCATCGCATATGCGTCATAACGAATTAACTGTAACCTGTTCACTTTTCGAATGCAACACTCTTTAAAATCTCGTTTATAAACCTATAACAACTGGCAGTTGCGTAATTCATATGTCCTTTGTGCTTCCTCTAGGGTTTATAAACGTAATGATATGGTGTAGGCTGTGCCGATGGTGGGTGACACCGGGGATTACTGAATCTTTGGACTGTTGTCTTCAACCTGCACGCCGCAGGACAAAAACAGATCCAGTTTCCAAAACGCTGTGTTCTTTAAATTACTGGACGATACAAAAGCCCCAAAACACAATAATCCAGAGTCCAAACATATTATTTAAAATGATCATACTTTTGAAATTAATTTAATCGGTTTGCAGTTCATTTTGCGTGATCACACTATAATCGTTATGACGCAACTGTTTCCGTCAGACTGGCACGGGTACCCACTCAGCCTCATATCCAGTGAGTGGAGGAGACTATTTGATATCGAGAATGAGTGGAACTGCAATGATTGATCTTGACTGGATGTAATGGTTCATATCCCCATAAGAGTACTACTCTTTGCTTCACTTATTGAGCAGCTCCCTGCATCACATAAGATGGTTTGTATGTTTATTGCATTGTCTGCCTTAAGAAAAGGGAGCCAACGTGCTCCTGTTTAATATTTAGGTGCTCGTCTTTAGGTAGCAGAACCTGGTACTTCTGTGTGGATAGGTTCAATAATCAACTTTCTCAATATGTACCCCAGCAGGACACAGGCAAATTGTATGTAGCCCTCAGGAAGACAAACAGCAGTACCACATTTGTTTGTGGTGTTATTTTTTTTCTTTGTGGTTCTGCAGCCCTTTGGATCTTGGCCGCTTTTGAGTTTCTTAATCTATACACAGCCGGTAGGACACCTTTGACGGGGGATCAGCCCGTCGCAAGGCCTCTACCTACACACAGAACAACACAAACAGAATAAACGCACACAGACATCCATGCCTCGAGTGGGATTCGAACCCACGATCCCAGTGTCTAAGTGGACGAAGATGGTTGTGTGTTAATAATCAACATAAATACAAGCAAACATGATATGAACAGTGCACCTATAAAAAGAATGTAGTGTTTTTGATCACCCCTGACGACACATGTGGAAACATATACAGAGTGGCCCAAAAAATGTGGACACAATTTAATAGAAGTTATCTAGGAACACAATCACAAAGTTGAATCAAAATATAACGTATGGTGTGTAGTGTGATATTCTCTCAAAAGATTGCATAGTCACGTGAATGCCAGGGCCACTTTATCGAATGGCAGGAAAGTCAAAGAAAATTAAGGCTGTGAATGTAGTGTATACACTGTTTTGGGCCCCTCTGTGTTGTATGTATATATACCATATACAAGACGGACGGTCAGACACAGTAAGGGCAGACGGGCTGACAGACAATCGATCAATCAAATCGCCTGCTATTCTTTGCTATCTGGTAGTGTACGCTGAAAATAGGAGCGGTATGTTTCTAGGAAACATTGATACCCACGCACCAGTCTACACAGCTTCATAACTCGGGAGATCACAATACGAATGAGCGCCACCATGGAAAGTAAAACCAGCATTCGGTTCAAGCGGTAACGCTTCTGAATTTTGTAAGATTTCAGGTTTTCACGGCGGTGACTATGAAGAAAGCAGTCTTCTGGGAACGTCGGTTAACACAATATTTATACGGCGCCATATCCAAGAAGACTGCTTTCTTCTGTCTTTTGTTTGGAAGGTGCCGGGCTCGAATCGGTCATACACAGATTATACTGAGCGAAGATTTTTCTTTTCAGGTCGTCTGTGCAAATGCTGGACTATTACTATAAATAAGATCGCGACCGCTCCCTTTCACACATTTTTTAATTATCTGATCACTGTCGTCCAGTGATGTGACGCTATGGGCTTACAGCCTGAGTTCCTAACAGTATCATTAATTGAACTACACAGAAATAAAATATTCTATAAATATTATAAATCAGTTACGATTTTAATAAACGCGGATGAAGAACTATGAGCGGAGAAACTGTGACGTAATTACTGTCTTTCTTTATCCCAAGCTTTCATATGTTGTGACAGATCTTTTCTTTGTTTACATAAGATTGTACCTACGAGACACTGAAATCAATTCACATGGTCTCAGGCGACAACAGGCAAGAACAACAAAATATTTATTATTTTTGCTTTCTCATTTGTCAACCTCATTGCGTCCAAAAAAATGAATTGCAGCCCAACAGACAACTACTACATACTGCTATTGGCTGTAAGCAATCCACGTCTTGATAAATTAAGCAAGTAAGCCAGAAGGGCACGTTACAGAACTTCTTGAGAAGTTTATTTTTCATTGCAAGAGTTATTGGTTCCTGTCTGCTGTGATTGGAGTCGAGATTTATTGGGCTTCTACTTCAAAAACAAAAAACTGGCGTTTTATTGCTACTGTTCCTTGATATGGATTCAGTGTTCAGCATCTTTTCCGTACACAAGAAACGCTTTACGAGTCGGTCCTTGCACGTTGGTTTAGGACATTTCACACGACCTTTGAAACGACTTCCGAGAGTACGAAAGGATGTAAATGAATAATGGTTCAAGAAGGGTTGCCATGTTTTCGGTTTTGGGCCGGGTTCACCGGGATCTTTTCTTGTCTCCGAACTTCCGTAGAATCGTTAAATGTTCGGATTTTCATACGTCTTATATTTAGTTACAAAATCGTAGACTTTAAATGGTGGAATCTTTCCATTAATTACGTTTTGTTTAATATAATTTTATATTCATTATGTGCTATATACATTTTTTCCCAAAAGTGACTGATAGTAATGTCCATGACACATCTTATGAGCACGATTAGAAAAGGTATACTCCACAGCTTAGTATACAGAATTCCGAAAGGTGTTCTTTGCATTTTATTAAGTTTATATGCGTCCTTTTTATACGGTTTGTTAAAACTTTATGATATACGTGAAGTCTCATGTAGTGTGCTTTGTTATCGGTCAGTATAATTTAAAATTAGAACTGCCTACCATATTTGGTGAAAGTCTCCCATATCGAAATTTTTATAAGTCTGACCATCGGTTTAGGAGCTGATATTAGGCAAAAAAAAAAAACAAAAAACAAAAAAAAAACAGAGAGATAGAAGGAGGGACAGACATGACTTTGGACAAAACATGCACAGTGACCTAAGATGTAAGATTGCATCACAATTGGTCCAGCGGGATTTGAGTTATGAGAAGACAGAGCAAAGAGAAAGCAAAATTACATTTCTTTTTTCGATTATCTATAAATGCACAGAAATAACAGAGAAAACTGGATTCGTCATATACTCGTAGTGTGTGTTTCATTTGTTTCCTACAACTTTTGTTTGAAACGTCTCTTTTTTTGCGCAGGTGAATAAATTTTCGAAGAGTTATTCTCGATTTTTACGCAGAAACGCGTGGTAAAGTTGCTGCCATTTTTGTCCGATTCTAACCGAAACTGGAACTGCATGGCCACTACAGCCGCTTCATTTTTTAGCGACTCTTTCTACCCGTCCCTTTGTAATGACCTTCGCCTTGCACTCCTACGTTGTATGTAGACACTTTCGAAGTTGCTACCCTCCTTCCTGCTCCTTCTACTTCTGGTTATCGCCGGATTGATTGATTGTGAGGTTAGGCGTGTTGTTGCTGCTGGGAGCCAGTAAGCACGAGAGAGGTGGCTTACAATTAAGGTGATGTCTTCTGAGGTTAGAAGGGTTAAAGTAGCGAGTATGCTCAGATATGGGTGCAGATGAGTTCTAGTCCCAGGTCGTTAACGGGCCTTGCTTAGGCAGAACAGGATGACACTTTATGATACAAGAACTTATACCTCGACAATCACTGTTGCGCAAACGTTATTATTTATTAATCACTCTGCAGTATGCAAGATTTGAAGCTTTCACGGCAGTGACTGTGAAGAATGCCGTCTTCTGGGATGTGGCGCCGTCGGTTAACACAATATCTACACGGCTCCACATTCAAGAAGACGGCATTCTTCAACTCTGGAGTATAGTTGAACAATTTAGTTCACTGTAGACTTGGCTGGATTAGTGACTCTTTAATAATATTACAATTCTTTGTATTTCTATTACATTACAATAGCTTACTGTAATTCAGTTTACTTAGTAAGAACTTGTATGCATTTTTGAATTGAACAAGTTTTCTAACTATGGAATTTTCGCGAAGAGGTGACTCCTGTTTAGCATTTGTATACTTCAGAAGTTGAGCACACAGAGTAATTTTGGAGACTGCGTTCTCTAAAGCCGTCAGCCCCTTGCCGTCAGCCCCTTCGAGGCACAGCTTCCCAAGGAAGTTCATCCCCTCAAACATACCCTATTGGATAAGTTTGTAAACTAGGGAGTCTCCAAATTTTAGTAATTTCCAATCAGATAATACTACTGCGCTTTATAGCCATTAAACCCCAACGGCAGTTCTGACAGCTAGTTGACGTATAATACGCTTGGCTGGAGTTTTTGGTGTTCTACTTTGAAGTTATAGTCTGCTCTAGCTGTCACCCTTCCGATTTCCAAAGACATGCCAGTGTCGCTAAAACAGGTAAAATTCCAGGAAAAGTAGCAGATGCTACATCCTGTCCACTTCTGTCGCGTCCTGAATGCAAGACTATGTCCATCTGCTTAGCCTTAACTTATACAGACATAGCTTTAAATTAATTAGTCTTGATTAACATATATTAACCTAATTATGATAGACGCTAACACTAAGTTTGGTGAAAGTCTCCCATACCAAATTTAAAGAAGCTGTTGAGGTTTTAAGAAGCTGATATTAGGTCAGAAATGGGCAAACCTCCACGAAAGGCGTTCATGCTTACTGTGTAAGGAACGCCTTATAAAGCAGTTTTCTTAAGCAAATTAAAATTTCAGCTATTGCTAAAATTCTGATAACAAAGTAAGTAATTGTAAATTGAAAATGCGTCATTTGTTTCCAGTTCCTTTCACATAGCAACAGAGATCCTCTTTCGGAGCTGCTATGTCCAACAAAAGAAAGTTTTCATTTACTGCAAAGCCAAGAATTATATTTCTGTTGCTTAGCCATATGTCTCTCCATTCGTTTTCTATGTAAGAAATTTGGACCAAGCACGCCAGTTTCTAATTAACTCTCTATGAAACGCATGCCAATGTTTACAGACACCCATTTACCCTTAAAAACCTGTCGTCATTGAAACCATCATGGCGGGCGTCATTATTTTTAAGTTTCGCTCATCAGATACTTCGTGGGCCGTGCCAAAGCTTTGATGATTATTTGCCGATTTCCCACAGCAGCGGCTCGTGTTTTATCCCAGATGAAGTTATATTGGATTTGTGGTGGACGAAATGGTACTGAGGTGGATTTTCTCCTAGTACTTAGGTTTTCCTTGAGGCCGCGCCATAGGTCAAGATGTTAGTCGCTGGCTTCCCACCGCGGCGGCCCGGGTTCGATCCCGGGGTTTGGTCAAGTGGGATTTGTGGTGGACAAAATGGCACCGGTGCAGGTTTTCTCCGAGTACTTCGGTTTCCCCTGCCAATTTTCATTCCACCAACTGCTCCACAATCACCCTCACCTATCATCTGGGGCTGGTACAGTAGGTCTTAGTCCCACCCCACTAGCAATTAAAAAAATAATAGGTTTTCCTTGCCAATTTTTATTCGACCAGCTGCTCTACATTCATTGATAATCCTATCATTGATGCCATATTGTGTCAGTACTGAGAGCACCGTTATATATATCCTACATAAGATGTTTCATTATAAATAAAAATGGTGTATGATCATGGAATGCTACTTATTATGTGTTTGTTAAAACACGAACTTTTTAGAAAATTGGAATTGAGAGCATAAAAGGCAAGAAAGAGATAGAACTACCCCTATAACAGGCCATGGAGGCCCATAGGGTTGCGAAACGTCAAGGCTCCCACATTTTAGAGAGCATCGGCTCACAAATGGCGGTGAGGTCAACCTTACGCGCCGGTCACCCTTTACACTCAGGAACATACCTGGTACATATTTTCGTTAGACCCTGAGTCGACTCCAGGGCCATAATGAGGCTGGAAGGATTAGGTCAGTAGAAACTCCAATGGTCTCATCGGGAATCGAACCCGCGACCGTCCTTTTAAGATAGTGCCTCAGCCAGCTAATTTTATGTATTCTTTTCAATTCCGTAGCAATGCTTCTCAGTCACATTCAATAAATAACTTATAGAAGTAATTTCGGTGGGACCTCATCCCACAACTTCATAGCCTGAGGTGATTTCGTGATTTCTTATGAATGAGTAATTGTGTAACTAACAGCAATTCTGTGGCTTTAGTTTAGTTTAAAATCTCGTCAGTAATGACCACACACATTCCTTTAAGCAACTTTATCTCCTGTTCTCTACCTTGACAATGTACTCATCTATTTGTCTACGTATGAGGTTCACAGATTTTCTTTAAATCCTCAGTCACGTCTGCAGACCGCCTGTATTATTGTTGCTTGTAAATCACTTGCTTACATTTCATGTGCTTCCTACCAACGACGATCAAAGACGAATTGCCTTGTTGAGTGTCAGGTATTGTCGTTACAAGGTACTTTGGCAAATAGCCTGCTTGTACGTGTGAAGTGTGAGGCGTGAGTGTACTTGAAAATAGTTGGACATGTTACATGGCAAATATAAGGATAGTCTGGCAAGTACATGAACATGTCATGTTGAGAATACGTTGACACGTGCTTGAAAGTGTTGAATGTCAGATACGAAATGCTTGGACATCTTAAGATTTAGTTATAAGGATACCTTTTTAAGTGTCTAAACTCGTTAAATCTTCGATTTAAAAAGATACCCTGGAAATTATTTGAAGTTGTCAGTGCCACGTATGAAGCTTTTTTTTATTGTTAGTAGGGTGGGACTAAGTCCTTTGTACTGCGGCCACTTCTGGCCTTTTGTACCAGACCCAGATGATAGGTGATGGTGATTGTGGAGCAATTGGTAGAATGAAGATTGGCAGGGGAAACTGAAGTATGTACTAGGAGAAAACCTACCCCAGCGCCACTTTGTCCACCATAAATCCCACTTGACCAGATCCGGGATCGAACCCGGACCGCCGCGGTGGGGAGCCAGCGACTAACCGCTTGAACTATGGCGCGGTCCTCGTATGAAGCTTACTTTGACATGTAATTGAAAATGTACGACAGATATAAGGATTTTTGTGAAGAACATCTACATGAGTTTAAGTGGGAGGTATGCTTATTACAGGATATTTTGGCAAGTACTTGAACAAGTACAACGGCAGCTACATCCCTCCCGGATGGAGGGAGTGGGGAGGCCTTATCATGAACTCTCGCTATTACAACTACTCGATCAACCTGAATGGAAAGAAAATCAAACATGGCGCCAACTACCACAAGGTAAGTCCCTGAAACATGTTGAACGGTTCCGGTATCTGCCTGCAGAAGAATCTTTAAATGATTGTGTAAAGACACGAACTTCTTGATTTGTTGCCTGTAGCATCACTCTTTTTGAAAATGTGAAACATTAAGTGTTTTGATTAAAGTCGTCTTCTGGGTTTAGGCGCCGTGTATTCTTCGTTTTGGCCGACGTTTCAGAGGAACGTATCGCCTCCATCTTCAGAGCAGGTGAATGGCTGCAGCTCTCTGCATTCCAAGCCATTCACCTGCTCTGAAGATGGAGGCGATACGTTCCTCTGAAACGTCGGCCAAAACGAAGAATACACGGCGCCTAAACCCAGAAGACGACTTTCTTCATAGTCATCGCCGTAAAAACCTCAAAACTTACATTAAGTGTTTTGTTTCTGCATGTGGTTGTCTATAAGTGTCTACATTTGTTATTATCATAACCAACTTGTCCACAACGCACATGTATTTTACCTGCTCGTTTATAAAACTGCTTGGTGTATGTACCTAAATTTTACAAAGTACGTGCAGTTAAATGTTCAAGTTTTATTCTTATCCTCAATTTTATGCAGAGTATAATTAAATTTAACACTGTTATTTACATGCCTCATGCTGTTAGCCAATTATATTGCATAGCTTGTTATAGTTTACAGTAGATTAAGTGAAAATCGTTTGACTTGTTTAAACACGCAATTTCTCAAAAATGGCTGTAAATAATTTGTAGTTAACTGGGGCCTATGGCTCTTTATGCAAACTTTATGTGAAGGAAACAAAGTTAACTACTAATGAGGCTATAATATTCGATTCATTTTAGTAATGGAAGTCTAGACTAAACGTTGACGAATTATTTTCGATCTTTATCGGTCCAATAGAACCAGCAGACCCTATTTTATACGAAATTTAAACCCAATATTATCGTTTTACATAATGTATAAAAAATAGAGTCCATCGCACGAAAAGGAGTTTGCTCAATGTAGAAACATCTCGCTATAATTTTTGTTTTGAAACTCTTCCCTGTTTCTAGTGTGGAATGGAAAAGAATATGATATCATGCAGTGTGCTGCTGTCTCCATTCATTAATAATGGTTTCAAACTAGATTTACATTTACACAAATGGACAATAAAATTAATGAGGACCGAGAAGGTTTACGTAGCCGTGACTCGTATTCGAGAAGCTCCCAGTACAAATCTTTGCCACTTTACATTGAATTTTACTCGAAGAATACTATCTTCTTGGAGGTAAGGGTCCGTAGTCTGGTATAAATTGACCGGTGTTCCGGAAGAGCATACTGGTTCCATCTTCAGAGTCGAAGAACAAGTCAAGCAAGTATCCAGCAAGAAGCAGAATACAAGCAAATTTCTTGTTTGGCATACTCTTCGATCCTGAAAATGGAATCAGTATGTTCCTCCGAATGATTTATAAGTTTTTACAGGTCTACATGGCATTATATTCCTGAAGATGGTACTATTGATAGTCACCGCTGTGAGAACCTCAAATCCAGCAAAGTTCTTGTTTCTCCTTAGTTTCTTTGAGTGTATGTCTACCTTGAAATAAGTTATGACTGCCTGCTTTTAAATGCTTACTTATTATTAGTTCTACGCTATATCAGATCTTCAGCTGAACGGACTTTAGAATCAATCGAAAAAAACTGGAAACGTTTTCCTCTTTGTGCTTAGAATTGCAAAGTATACGGTTTTATCATATCATGGAGAAAGATAATCCAGTCATTGAAAATATCGAATGAATATAGAGTCTGTATTTTTGTCACATTACATAAGTCTTGTTTTCCTGCAACTTTCTGCCCGTAGTAATCTCAGTAATTCATTTTTTCTGCACGGATATGGTGCTTAATAACTAGAGTTTTATCCAGGTCACTTACACACGTCGTGCAAGAGAATCTTGTGTTTCCAGGACTACTACCCAGACCTAATTGCCAACGACTCAGTGGCTTTCTTGAGGCAGTCTAAGCAGTACTTCTCTCGAAAGCCGGTAATGTTGGTTCTCAGCTTCCCGGCGCCTCACGGTCCAGAGGACTCGGCTCCACAGTTCTCGCATCTGTTCTTCAACGTCACCACGCACCAGTAAGTGCTATAAGCTTCGGTATTTGTAAACTCTGGAAAGTATGCTTCAGACATTCTCAGATGTGTGCTTTGCAATTCTGCAAAATCATTGGCCTTGATGTTCGTTTATTGCAATACAGATCTGTTGTAACAAAGCTAATCATTCTGTAGTTACGACGCTGTGCTGAGTCGAAAGTTGTTTTTATTTCAGTTTGCACCTTACCGAAAATTGTTTCACGCGAAAGTAGTGAATCTTAATGAGATCTGTGTTTTATACCACATGCCGACTCTACGGGCTGGACGACCGAGGATTCAGACTTCGAGTCCAGTCCGGCTCTGGGGTCCACCCAACCTCCTATCCAATGAGTATCTGGAGCTCTCTCAGGTGTAAAGCGGCCGGAACGTGAAGCTTACTACTCACCTCCAGATAGTGCCGAGATCAAGAAAATCTGGATCTATATATTCACTCCCCCATACGCCTTCATGGCATAGTGCTTAATTAGTTAGGCGAAGGGACAGCTTTACTTCATTTTTATCGACTTCATGCTACTAACCGTTTTTGAGGGCCAGGCCATAGCTCAAGCGGTTAGTAGCTGGCTTCCCACCGCGGCGGTCCGGGTTCGATCCCGGGTCTGGTCAAGTGGGATTTGTGGTGGACAAAGTGGCGCTGGGGCAGGTTTTCTCTGTCAATCTTCACCCCACCAACTGTTCCACAATCACCCTCACTTATCATCTGGGGCCGGTACAATAGGCCAGAAGTGGCCGCAGTACAAGGGACTTAGTCCCACCCCACTAGCAATAAAAAAACTTTTCTTTAGGAAATTGATACATTTCAGTGACATTGATCCAAAATAACCCAGTCGGTACAGCGACGGGCTACGACCTGGATGGCCGAGGAATTGGGGTTCGATTCGGAGAAGGGGCAGCATGTTTTTATCTTTTCCACAGCGTCTAGACCGTCTCTAGGGCTCACTCAGCCTCCTCCGCATTGAGTACCGGGGGCCCTAAAGCGACCAGGGCATGAAGCTGAGGACTTACCTCCATTTAGCGCCGATATTAATAAGTGGATTTACACTTCCATTCTCCCATGCATATTCTTGGCATGGTGCTTAATTAATTAAGCACAGGGAAAACTTCCTTTGCCTTAATACTTCGTGCAGAGTAGAGTTTAGTGCTACATTGGATTGAGAAACCAAATGCAATTCACCGAATGACTGGTACTGTGGGCTTCTAGTACTAGATTTGATCGAAATTCTTTTAGTAGTCTTGGAGGCGAATCGTGCTGTCAGAATGACGTATGCACAGTTTCCCCAGTAGACCTTCCTGTCATGCGATATGAGAAAGGAACCGTCACAACCACATGGCCATTAAACGTGTTTGAGAGAGCTTCTTCCGTTGCTCTGTGTGCAAGCAATGGCCTTTTCATTGTGCGTAGGTGACGGAAGTCTCCTTGTAAGTACAGACCTGTGCCACCGAGGAGTATAATCGGCGTGCTGCATAACTCCACGTATTCTGGACTCGAATATGTTGCCATTGAAGTTGAAAACTGCACTAAACTACTTCAACCACCTCCTCCTCTCATTGTTCCATTGTTCCTACCACCACCACCACCACCACCGCCGCCACCACCACCACCACCACCACCCTAGTAGCCTACCAGGGGTAAGTGGTGAGCTGCACACTTCGGCCAACTTTACCTCCGTTTAATGAGTTCATGGTGCTCATTGCATAGGATGAACGGGTGCGAAACCCATTCTGCATGCAGCGGCGAAGAGAAAAATTCCAATACCGGGAACCAGATCTGAGCGTACAAACTGTGGCCCGTCGATGTGCTTAAAATAGCTATGTCATGATACATTCTGTTGAAACGTTTATTTACAGTCGTTTTGGTGAAACCAACGCCTTAGAAATTAATAGCTGGAAGCAGAATAGGGCCTATCAAAGAAAATATCTTCATCATCAGAGCTGCAGTCCGATTTCATTCTTGGCCACTTAACAACAGTAAAGTTGTAGTTAATTCTTGAATATGTGAGTATTTTTCTAGCGGAACATCCTGAAGTTTTTGTAAAATTCCTCCTCTCATTTCCCACACTGTTATCGTATATGAACACTTGTTTCAATGAGTGATTCTAATGTGGCCTTTCGACAAAAGAAGTGACGCGATTGACGGAATGTTTAATACAGTAGCAAGGGCTTGGGATATGACACTCGGGCACACAACACAAGGCTCGCATACAACACAAGGCTCACTTCTCAGGAATGTGATGCGGATAGCCTGCTTGCATCTCTCTTGTCCGGCCGAAGGACTTCGGGAGACTGTCAGATGATGACCTCTTAGTGTGGTCATAAACAGGCTTTTTTTTTGGGGGGGGGGTTCTTGGTATGCAAATGTAGTTTGTGAGGTTGGGGAGTTTTATGTTTATCTTTTTAATAAAATAACTTTTGTTAGAAACCCGCGTATGCTCCTACTAAGGTTTGTTCTTAAGAACGAAAACCGCTTGAGTCCTATACATGCAAACCAAGAACACGTATAATTACATATGTTTCTGGACATTGTCCGTCGTTTTGTTTTTGTATATAATACAACGTTTCGGAGACTGGATTCTGTCTCCGTCTTCAGGTAAAACCTACTCAGTTGGGCCCAGTCAATAGAGCTAGCCCCTATCTTCGGACAACTGTACCAACACCAGGTAAGGTATGGAGACCACGCACAACACAAAACATCTGCGAGAGTTAAGCCAAAATATTGAAATATTAAACTCCACACTTATAAGGTGTAGAACCAGAGAACTATTAGAATAGAAGTCATCACTAGAGAGATAAATTCTCTTTGGCTTACCATCCTAGAAGACACTAATTTTCCCGCTCAATCTATACCGGACTGAGTTGTAGTTCTTTTTAGTGCTTCTGCTTTGATAGCGGGAGTCCAGAGGGAAAGAAGTCCCAGCTGGGTTCACTGATCGGATGGTCTATCAGAGGCATGTGGACGGATTCCTTGTATTTCTTGTATGTGGTGTTTAGTTCAATGTGCAATACCTTCTATGCAGCACATAGTAAATTAAATTATAGGCCCTTGGACCACCTGTCCTCCAAACTGAAGTAGGCTTTTCCACGGCTGCTGTATCATTATACTTTGATGCGGATATACAGTGGACGTGAAGTTCGTTTCAGTGTAACGTAATGGTTAATCTTGTTTTTACCAATTTCACATTAGCTCACAATTCTGTTAACAGCATTGAGACCTTGTTAAGACTTGTGGGAAGAGTCATGGATATGCCGGACGGGGTAGCGGTCGGGGATGGTCCAGGCGTTTAAAGCTCTGTAGTCGCCACAGGGACGCCAACCGTTGTCCTTCTTGGGTACAATGTGTAGTGCAGAAGACCGGGAACTCTCTGAGCGGCGAGCTGTGCCATCCCGTAACATGGCGTCGAACTCGGCTTTGGCGATAGCGAGTCGGTCCGGTGCAAGTCGCCGGGGTCGGCAGGTGAGTGGCAGGCCAGGTTGGCGTCCTTGTGGCGACTACAGAGCTTTAAACGCCCGGACCATCCCCGACCGCTACCCCGTCCGGCATATCCATGACTCTTCCCACAGACTGTTTGTGTTATCAGCCCCTGTTACCGGCAGCGATTTGTATTCTTATTTTTCTGTCACTGTTATCGTCTTACGTGTGTCTTCGGTACAAGCAGGGGATTAATTATTTCTATAAACCTCAGTTCTAATACGCATTACAGAAAATAAATAAACGGAAGCGTAGCGGAACATGAAGATAATATTAACATCGCATATGTATACCTGCCCCACAATGTTACAGTGATGCATGACTATGCATGATTTGGTACGATGAGAAATATTGAATTGTATTTGGTGGGCCGCGAAGTAAGAAAATTTCAAGAAACTTGATGGTAATACCACTTGCTTGCGGAGCGGAGTATCTTTCTTTACAATAACCCCCCCTCCCTGCACACACACACACACACACACACACACACACACACAGAGCCTTTAAAAGGCATGCGATCCTTAGTAGGGGTACCCACATTATGAATTCAGAAGCCAATTTGCCCTCGCCGCGGTACTGCATGCCACTCCCAAAGGAGCATTTTCCCGCCCCACCTACCTGTCCATCTTCACCTGCCGAGTTATTCATGAAGATAAATTTGCATCAAATCTCTTTTTTTAAAGTGATCAATAATGAATGGAATTAAGAGTGGTAATTTTCCTGCCTTCCTCTTTCGTCTTACAACGTGTTAGTTTTAGTTCGTTGATTGACAAGACAGTTCGCCGTGTTGCTGTCAGTTTAAGCAGATCACGTGGTTCGTATCTTCCCACTTGACACTTTGCACCAGTTTTACATTGACAAATGAAGTACAATAATTTTTATAGAATTCGCTACTTCTAAGGAGGTTGTCATAATGCGATGAAGTCACACTGAGCCACTTGTGTGTTCTGTGTTTGTTCCCAACTTCCCTGAATGTAATATTGTCCCAGAAAATCTTAATTTTCTTGTTGGTTTCTTTAGCAACTCTCTTTAGCCTGCATTCTGACCGGGCACTTGGCTGGTTACAATTAAGTAAGTTCGTTTCATATTGGGCCTATACAGTAACGAATAGTAGGGGGTTATGGCTGATTAATTTGGAAGGGTGAGGAATAAATTTGTCATGTCCTGGTTTTATGTACTGTCCAAGTGTTTGCTTGGAGAGAACCCGTGTGAACCTTATGATAGTATGTTTCTGTGCCGAGATTTCGATAAGAGACTCGAATCGTATAGTCATGTATAGAGCTAAATCACCCCTCCTCCTCCTCATCATCATCACTCATGGAGCTAAGCCATTTTTGAGAAGTCGCCAATTGTGCAACCACTCAAGAACTTCCGAGCATTTTACGGAACCCGAAGGTTCATTACCGTGTTCACAAGAGCCTTTCCGAGGCTTTTTGTGATTTTTCATAACAAGCTTATTTTTTAAGGCGAGGTGTCGTTAGCCCCACACCCAATCCTCAAGCCGGAGGACCATCCCTTGTCGGCTATCCGCGACTGCTTATTCAATATATTCGCAGGTACCCGCCATATCTGGAGGCCGTCTCTTCCACCCGAAACCTGAAGATGCGTCATGCCGTGGTGACAAGGAACTCATCTAACATGGATAAAGCTAAATATGATCCGTTAATTTCAAGACGAAGGACAGTGTGGGTTACTGCATGGGATGAGACGCCAGAAATCGCTAGACTCACATGCTGACGTAGCTTTGTACACCAGCAGCATATCCGGGATACTATTTCAGAGGGTGTTTTGAAAACCCCGTTAAGGAATGCTTTATTTTACTACACAGATTAGCATCTGTAGCTTGGAAATGGCTTTCTGTAATAAAACTGTTCGCGTCTAATTGAAGTTCACGGCACGCCACATGCGGGGCGGAGGGAATGGAGTTCTCCGAAGAGATGGAGAAATATGCGGATGGTGGCATGACTGCCGGAGGGACTAACTGCGACGGACAGACGGAATGTGAGTAGCTATACGAAATATGTTGTCAGGTTTGAAGACTTGAAGTTGCCTCACCGTAAACCTGACCGCGGACAGCTGGTGCTCTCCCAAGCTGAGTATTTGCTTATTCATACACACGTATGTCAAAAGATGGATGACTCCTACAGATAGGAATACTTCTTGTGCCTTCTTTCACAAGGAGCGTGAATTGAAGCATACGAAATAGTAGAAACGCACTTGAAGAACATAAGTACTTCAAATTATTATTTACGTCAAGTATCACGCTGGATTCGACATTAAAAGCGAGAGGTGTGTCCGCTTGAAGAGAATCTAGCTACATGATTAGGAAACATAGATAACAGCCTGCTACCTGCTTCATGCTGGTTTCTTCCTAGGCTTGGTCTTCGACCCTGAAGATGGAGGCTAAATGTTCTCCCGATATATAGGTTGACTTCCAGAGGACTCCTGTGCCTGTGGTATTGTTTGGACGTGCAGCTTGGTCTCTAACCTTAGAGGATGAGCGTAGTCTGAGAGTGTTTGAGAACAGGGCGCTGAGGAAACATTGGAACCAAAGGAGGATTAAATGAGAAGGTTGGAGAAAACTGCATAATGAGGAGCTGCATAACTTGTGCTCTTCACCAAGTATAGTTAGAATGCTCAAATCAAGGAAGAAGAAATGGGCAGAGCGTGTAGGACGCATGGGGCAGGAGTGCATACAGGATTTTGGCGGAAAAAACAGAACGAAAGGAATCACTAGGAAGACATAGACGTAGGTGGGTTGATAATATTGCAATGGATCTTAGATATGACAGGGTGGTATGGACTGGATTCATCTGGCTCAGGACAGGGACCAGTTGAGGGCTCTTGTGAACACAGCAATGAACCTTTGGTTTCCAAAAAATGTTGGGCAATTCTTGAGTAGCTGAGCGACGGGCTCAGTTCCATGCAGTTAATGAGTCCAAAGGATTACAAAGCGTTACACCACAGAAGACAGGACTCTTCATAACCACCTCTGTGAGAACTTCAAATCTTACACAGATAAAAGCTTTTCGTATGGAAACAGTTTGCAGAGTAGGCCCACGTGCACGCAGAAAAGCAGTGGTCATCCAGGCTGACAGGAACATGATATCCAAGGACAAGAAATGCATTGTCCTTCACTTGAGGAGGTCTGTACACAGTGGCAGTTTTTATAGTCACTAAGCTGGGTGCTTGCCTGAGTCATCACCCCGCCAATGACATCCCCATATTTCAAGACATTCGGTCCATCCCCACAGCCATAGAGCTGCAGTTAACGTCGCTACCCTTCGAGTGATTTAGTAAGACTTTTATTGTAGAGGGCTCAGTCACTCTCGAAATGTAGGAAGACATGGAAAGTGATACATCATATTAAACACAGTCCGTCGTCTGATGTATATTGTAGACGCATAGAAATAGGTGTAATTGCCGAAAATGCGAACATATTAAGTACAGTAGAACGTGAACAAGTGATGTAGTCTGTAAGAATTTATACTGGAAGCATGAAACGAGTGAGAAGCTGGCGAAAGTTTGCCTTGCTATTGAAGTTCAGGTCGGTTCAGCTACATCAGTCTTTCTACGCTTAAGCATGTTCCAGTTCTCTCCACAGTCGAGTAGATGAAACCGTGTGGAGCCTCATCGCCAGCTGCCTCTCTAATTTTTCACTTCAGTCGGTCCGTGTCGCTGATTTTGACAATGTACACTGTTTTACGTTTATTGTCAACATTATCATATGCAAAAGTTGGTCTTATTAGCCCATTCCATCCTCAAACATGAAGTCATCTTCTTCTTTGCCTTCCTGAATTACGTGTTCATATCGGTGGAAAATAAAAAAGCTCGTACTGGGAGCTCTTATTGCTCCCTCATTTTTTTTTCAATAGCTTTTCAGGCCATTGAGGGCCCAGGCCTCTTATTCAGTTCCGTAATAATTTTTCACAGACTGTAGGACTCCTTAGACGAGTGATCAGTCCCCCGCAAGGCCGCTACTTACGCATATAACACAAACACAGAATAAACGCACACACAGACATTCATGTCTTGAGTGGGATTCGAACCCACGATCCCAGCGTCCGAGTGAGCGAAGACAGTTCATAACTTAGACCGCACGGCTATTGTGACCGACATTGCATCCTCAATAGTTTATTTATTATCGTAGATAAAATCTGACCTGCCATCAAACGTCACATCAAACCTACTACTCTTGCCCCTTTTGGGGACTTCCAGGGTTCAAATATTGTCCTGAAGACAGGTTATCATCACTGAGATTCGTCATGGTTGTTCTCAGTTCCTCCTGGAAAGTGGTAGTACAGTGCCTCAAATCATGCCACATTCTTTACAATTCATTTTCATTAATCATCTTATTAGTTAGCAACAGCCAGTTTTTGTGCTATTATATTTGAATTATACCATTATACTTCTAAGGCGTCGATTTTTATCCTTAGAGTAGCACAATATTGTGGAAAATAAATAGAAACCTGTACTTTTCAATTCACATGACTGTACTAGAGTCTATTTCATTAACTATTTTTATACTGGAATTTTAATAGAAATTTATTCAACCTCTCATCTTTTGTTTGACGTGAATATTGTTCCTTTTATATTCATCAAAGCATTTCATTCAAATTTCTGCATTTGTATGTTCACAGATTGTAGACTGTACAGGAAATAAACTTTGCAGTTAAGCATGAATGGGAATGTGGCTGTATGGTCAGAAAATGCTTCAAGCACGAAATGTTAAAGAATACACAATTTAGGTTGTAGCAGTTTCTCTTTAAAATTAAGCTTTATTCTGTCATCTGTCGGCTGCTATTCTGTTATTTGAAGCTAATTGTGTTGGTTCTAAACTAAGAACTTTTATTACTCTGCTAGTGGGTGTGGGCAGTCTAACACCTGCAATATTAAAGGCCTGTATTTGAAGTCAGGGGGCACGCGGTAGTGTGATTGGTTGAGGGGCTGTGCTACAAGCCAGAAGGTCGCGGGTTCAAGTCCCGATGAGGTCATTGGATTTTTTTTTCAATTGACCTAATCCTTCCAGCCGCACTATAGCCCTGGGTTTGATGCAGCCTCTAACAGAAATGAGTAACAGGAATTAACTAAATAACTTTCCTGGGGAGTAAAGCGCGCCCGGAGTGTAAGGCTGACAACCTTACCGCCATCTTGGAGCCGATTGTCTAGAAAATGTGAGACCCTCAACGTCTCACAACCCTACGAGCCTTCAGAGCCTGGCGCTGTCAGCACCAGTTTATGTTACAGAAGAATTAACTGAGACGCCTTCCTGTCTTCATGCCAGTGCGATATAAGGGAAGCCCGTGTGGCCGCGAGTTCGAATTTCGCTCGGGCATGGATGTTTTTCCAATCGTCATTACGATACGATACGATGGCCGGAAGCCCCGATCCAATGAGTCCTACAGTTCACAGAATAAAATTAATTTTGAGACTGAGTAGGCCAAGTGCCTAATCGATGGAGGCAGAATGAGAAGGGCAATCAATGTAAGCATAACTATGATCGGGAGGAACAAGAGTATAATACTAGAAGGAGCATGAGAAGAAGAAAGAAATATGATAAGGAAATTAGAAATAGATGAAAAATTAGAAGAGGGGAAAGTAGAAGTAGAAGGAAGAAGAAAAGAGGAAGGATCAGAAAAGGGAAGGATAAAAGGAAGAGAAGAATATTAGTTTTAATGAAATTTAATTTTATTATTTATGGGATCTGGAAGTCCATTGATGGTAACACTGGTGAAAATGTCAATCACTTACATGTCTTCTTCTAAGATCAAGCATAGCAGCGAAAAGCTAGGCCGTACGTTGCTAACGTAATTCGTCTTGTGCTCTTTATGTGAAGCTGCCCCAATACACGTGGCTTGCACCAAGGACATTGACTGGGATGCTGGAGGAAGGAAACCTTGCTGGCCACTTTGTGAATAACAAACTTTGTATTTTATTACTATCTTCTCTCTCTTTATTGTCATTATTATTGTCATTTTTAGTTCTGTATTTTGAGCTGCTACTCTCAGTGCACCATTACGTTCCTTTTGCTTTTTCTTTGATTCCTTTTATCTTCTTGGAAGATGACGGGAGATCACAAAGATTAAATTAAAGTGAAAATGGTGGACGAGAGCAAGCAAAATGAAAATGACAAGATTGAGATTTAAGATGGGAGTACTGTGGAAGAATATAATACTATCAGTAATGCTATATGTGAAAGAAGAAAATGAATGAATCTGAGGGAAGATGATAGGGCCTATCACATAAAGATGCTGGTAAAGGACGCGCAAGTCAATAATGGATAGGCTTATCCAACTTCTTTGTTCAGAAATGTCGTACTACAGCATCTCTTCTTTTGTGAAGGTGATGACGTCATTTGTCGTATCCATGGCGACAGAAGAGTGGAAGTAAATGAAACAAGGTAGGAAAGTTACGCATTGCCTATCCATTCTGGCCTGTTCAATAAATTTTGGTTTATTATATTGAAAACCGCAAGCCTTACGAAGTGCGGAACTTGGAATGTTTGTTTCATTTTTCTTAACAAGCACTGTTCAAAATATTTTTTTCTCACAATTAAATATTTATGGAGTAATGCTCAGGATCCGTGCAGGACCTAACGATGACCTGAACCTTCATGTACTCTGTCAGTTGGTGTTGCCCAGTTTTAAATGAAGCTAGAACACATCGAAAATTTTAAGTATAACACAGCAATATAACCTTTTACAAAAATCCACTCAACATTCTTGAATTGTTACAGGTAGACATGCGCAATTGCATAGATGTAATACATAATCTCATACATACATGCATATATACTGATATGGCCAAGATAATGGGATCATTTTCGCAAATTTCCCTTGGCAAATGCACGCAGAGCATAGCAAAGAAAAGGGGAAGTGAAAGTGAGAAGGAAACTTGATGGAATATTTTTACGAATACTTTTAAAACATTTGTTTCTTTTTATAATTACGAGGGGCTTGAGTTAACGGGTGTGTGTTGCCCAGGACGACTGGCGTTAGCAAGTATTTTAGGTTTCAATGTCATCTTGCGTTAGTGGGGGCCTACTGATTAGAAGTTGTGTTTGGATACCAACTGTAACTAAATTCTTAGCCAGATCATCCGTCAGAGAGCTCCATTTGTTATAGAATATCGTCCAAAATTTTCGTTTTTAATTGTGATGATGTGCCAATAAATAGAATCATCGCATCTAAAATCCGTTATTTTCGTCACGCGTGTCACCCTACACATGACAATATGGAATAAGAAAGAAAGTACTTTCTACAGAACTCTCCCCCCTGTGGAACCACAAGACGTGGGGAGTAGTCCCCCGCGCAAGTTTCCTCGGGTGTTGGGAAACGGATCATTAAACTTCCTTCTTCAGCGTGAGGGAGGGTCGGAGGTAGCTTGTAGATAGTTTTCCTCAAGAACTGCTAAACTGCACGACCACTCCCCTCACACTCCACTACCTCTACTCTCTCCAGCAAAGGCCAGAGCACACTGCATAGAATGAGACGCTCGAATCCACCCCGTTCGAAGTACCCGATTGGTAGAGCGTACTAGCAAGAACGCTTCTGAACAAAAGAAGGTTTCAATTGGTTCTGATGTTTCAGTTCCATATCACCCAACGCGAGCTGAATATGCTAAGGGGGATGCAGGGTCAGTGTTAAATCTTCAAATTTATTCAACTGTATTGTTTTCATGACAGCGAAAATGTAAGTTGCAATCTCGTGGGTTTTGACAATCGTGATGGAGGCAGCAGGTTCCTCCGAAACATCCATAATCATAACAGTCTATTAGTTTACACGGTGACATAACATGTAAGACAACATTCTGCATGCTTGGTGTATTCTAAAAGGTTATGACGTTGGTGTATAACACTGCGGATTGCCGGGTTCTTGGACTTTGTTTCCGTCCTCAGGTGAGGGGGTAGGAAACATCTGCTCTGCTGGGTCCGTTAGTAAGAGCAAGCCTCAGTCACTGGACTACTGAGGTTAGCTCTTTCTGACGGACCCAACAGATTAGGTATCTGCAACCCCCTCACCTAAGGACGGAAAGAGATCCAGTTTCCGAAACGTGTTCTTTAGAATACCGGACGATGGACAGAGTAAAAAGACTCAGTAACAAACTAATCATATACAAAGTCATACTAAAACCCATATGGACATATGGTATAGAATTATGGGGATGCGCGAAACCAACCAACATCAAAATACTCCAGAACTATCAATCGAAAATTTTAAGAATAATGACAAATGCACCATGGTACGTCTCCAACCAGACCCTACATGAGGACTTAAAAATACCATACATCAAGGAAGTAATACACTCTCAGGCCGCAAAATATAGAAACAGGAACACGAACCACAAAAATAAACTGATCAACCAGCTCATTAGTGATCAAACTGTACCTAGAAGGCTCAAGAGACAGTGGCCCGAAGACTTAGTTAAGTAACATAAGGTGAACCGGCACTGGCCGGCAACACCTACAGTGTCAATTGACTTATCACATTTACTAAATACTCGTAATATGTTGAGTAGATTGTAAATATACAGGAAATTAAAAAAAAAAAAAAACTCAAGCAAATAAATCTGACTGACGATTAGTTAATTATTGTAAATATAGCATCTTCTCAAATGTAATCAACCGCGGGTCGAAATTGCTGCAACTCAGATACCGGACTACGGTCAAGTTAGGTTGTGGTTAAGGCGCAGTACTGTCTGTCGGCATTGCCATATCGCACGCAGAGAGCCTCTTCTCTGTTCTTACCACAAGGCCGGGAACGCCATTGCGGATTTCCCCAACTCACTTAACCATGGCTGTGGCAATCCCGACGTACATGGAGTAGTTTATCTTTGTTTACACATATCGTCGGCGCATGAGCTCCTGACGTTTTGCACGTATTATTGTCATTGTTCTCGCAAATATCACCCGATTATCATAGAGACAGCATCCAGCCGGTTTCCATTTTGTCTCAATCCCCCTTTTCCGCCCTCTTATTAAATATCGACAAACCAAGTGTTACAACACAACTATATTAAGGTCAGTGCCTAGTTTGGCTCTGCTACATGTTTCGGCTATTAATAGCCATCATCAGGCAAATACATGGCTAACATATGTACACCACTGAACTGCACTACTAATAAAATTGGATACAGTAATATTAATTATATTATAATACTTGGCGTAAAAATACAATAAATTATATTATATAAAACAAAAGTTATAGTATAAAACAAAATAAAATTCTTCGAGTGATGCTTTACATCATCGAGTCAGTCGTTGGTTTTGTGATTTTGTTGTGTTACCACGGACAAATTGGAGTATTCTATATTTTGCTCACTAGGCCCTGGGGTTTACTCAGCCTCTAACAGAAATGAGTACCAGGAATTAATTAAATAATTTTCCTGGGGAGTAAAGCGCGGCCGGCGCGTAAGGCTGACAACCTTACCGCCATCTTTGAACCGACTGTCTAGATAATGTGGAACCCTCAACGTCTCACAAGCCTATGGGCCTTCACGGCCTGGTACAGGGATAGCTTTACTTTTTCCACTTTTTATAATAAACTGTTTTGGAGGCTCGTGATGTAGATGTAGTAATATTAATGTTAATTATTGTCCGTTCTGTAGGGAATGCAAACAACGCCTGATGATGGCAGAGCGAAACTAGGCACTGACTTTGATATATACGTAGTTGTGTTGTGACGGTTTTAATAAAGAAATTATGTATTATAACACAACAGGATGCATGAAATGAAAATTGTTAATCCCTAAAGTTTGTACAAATGTTATGTTTTTGGACATTATCCATCGCTTGTCTTTATCTTAAAACCGTCCTGTTTATTTTTCAAAACACAACGTTTCGGAGACTGGATTCTGTCTCCATCTTCAGGTAAAACCTACTCAGTTTGGCCCAATCGATAGAGTTAGTCCCTATCTCCGGACTGGTTTTTGGATAAAGACAAGACGATGGATAATGTCCAGAACATAATATTTGTAGTAGTGTACCATCGTCACAAGCTTTTAGATCTTACTTAAAATTTGTGTCCTAAAGGCACCGCTTACGCACTGGTCGACATATTCGATTCCTTCCGTATGTGTACCTTTCTTCATGGGACTTATCCTCGTAAGTTGCTTGAATATGTATATTGGCACTTAATATTCGGTTATTTAACATAGTTTCTTGTAAGAATTCGGAGCATTCGGGTTAGGGTAGGTTAGGACGATAAGGCCGGTGTGCCCTTACGCTCTCTAAAGTCAATGTTCTCAAACTGTATTTCATGTTCTTAAGCTTCCACATATCGTAGACGCATAAACTCCAGTCAGTAAATTGTCACAGCCCTCGTGTACAATATATTATAGCGTGTAGAGTCGTTAACTGGGTAACGACCACGAAACAACATCCCCTACTAGGCAACGATCGCGAGATAAGCGAATGTACCAGAGCCGTTACTGGGCAGTGCGTTCGAAAACAAAACACGTTCGCACAGAAACGATTTGAGCAACAATAGAAGAGCTGCGTTTTCTGTTGATCCGAGCCGAGATGTTATAACCGAGACAACTTGAGAAGTGAGGTCATTTGGAAGGGAGCCGTTAACAGGCAACTACTGGTGAAGACGCAGCACACTGAAAAGATTTTGCTTGTGTTGTAGTGATCTGTAAAATCTAAAGATTAGCGTTGGCGCTCTAATTAAGTGCAGCCACAAGTCGTGTGTTAAAGTGGTCAATAAATCCAATCGCTAATCCAAACCCCGTCCATAGTCACGTGACAATATCATATCACATGGCTATCGTCGGAACCAGCTTCGTTATTAGCGTTTTTGGCGTCTTCGTCATTTTTATTTGCGGTCTCATCCCTGTGTCCTGTCGAGCGTCCGTCTTTACGCATGAACCCAGTCTTTGTAACTTTACATTTCGAAGTTTTATTAAAAGTTACCACGCGTTCCAGTTCTGATTAAAATCGAAGAAGACGAGTTCTTTGCTGGAAGGCCTGCCTGATTTTTTGTACTCATCTTTGGAGTAAAGCCGACGACATGGGGTGAAGTACGCCAGAAATATCAAGGCAGGAATTCTCGGAACGACCCGTACCACAGGAGCTATGCCGCTTAATTTTCCTGTTCTTCTCGATTAAGAAACTTGTATTACATTTTTTTCTGACACCTTTAATACATGTTCAAGCGCCTAATTGAATCATTCGTCTTGAGACAAACTGACAACACAATTTTATTGTTGTAAAACTCATAAATTTGGGCTCATTATTTTCTCTGGCTAAATTAAGCTTTTTACTTCTGGCAGTGACACAGGAAACTTCAAGACGTGAACAGTGGTCTTGCTGGCAACGGTCTTTTATTATCCCTTGGTGACAAACTCTATTAGAAATGGTAATATTTTCACAAATAACTTCTTAGTTTTTACAGTGTACATATTATATAGACATATTTGACATTTTTTATGTCGTGCTGCCAACAGAAGTGATACTTAAAACATACGTTGACTACTATTCCTGAGTCCTTAGTATTGTGTTTTGTTGAACTCACATTTTTATTTCCCTCTTCAACGTTTTTTGTTCTTTCCTCAGACCGGAAAATGACTTGTTCACTTATGTATAAGTAATACGTTTCCGTCAGTATTGGTTTCCTAGAGCGTAATTAATTTTAGGACAATATTTTCAGCTGAAATATAAATAGGAGAAATAAATGCTTCCATTAAAACGGGATTAGCATATTAGAATATAGGAGGTTAACTCGTAACCGGTCTTATGCAGTGAAACTTAATTTCCACAATATGTATTTTTTCCCCCTTGGCACTACAGCGCCAGTGGGCCTAGGCCTACCTCCATGAACTTCTCCGTTCACTTCGGTTTTTCTAGATCTTACACATTCGGTAGGACTCCTTGGTCGGGTGATCAGCTCGTCGCAAGGCCACTACCTCTACACAAGCACAGAAAAACGCACACAAAAACTAAACATCCATGCCCTGAGTGGGATTCGAACTCACGATCCCGGTTTCCAAGCGAGCGAAGACAGTACATGCCTTAGACCGCTCGGCTACCGTAACCGGCCCGCAATATATATATTCAAGTAAATAAGACAAAACGACAGGCCTACTGCTAACACTGCAGCAAGTTTGAATGTTTGTTTCAAATATATTAAGTGAAATTATTTCCCTCTGCTTCATAGGCAGGAACCGGGGTAGCGTAGTCGGTATAGCGACTGGCTAGGGGCTGGATGACTGAGGAGTCGGAGTTCCGAGTCGCGGTACGATCAAGAGTTTCTCCTCTCCAAATCGTCCAGACCGACTCTGGGGTCCACCAATGAGTACCGGGGCCCTTTCCCCGAGGGTAAAGCGGTGGGGCGTGAAGCTGACCACTCACTTCCAGCTAGTGCCGAGGTCAAGAAATTGTGGTTCTATACATCCACTCCCCCATACGCCTTTATGGCGTAATTCGCTGAGCACAGTGATAGCTTCACCTTACCTTAACTTTACCTGTTTATAGGCATAGGGGCACGTGGTAACGTAGTTGGTTGAGGCACTATGCTACAAGCCGGAAAGTCGCGGGGTCGAGTCCCGATGAGGTAGTTTTTTTTTCAATTGACCTAGTCCTTCCACCCGCACTGTGGCCCGGGGGTCGACTCAGCCTCTAACAGAAATGAGTGCCAGGAATCTTCCTGGGGGGTAAAGGGCGGCCGGCGCGTAACGCTGACAACCTCACCACTATCTATGAGTCAATTGTCAAGAATATGTGGGAACCTCGACGTCTCACAACCCTATGGGCCTTCACGGCCTGTTACAGGGATAGCTTCACTTTTTTTTTACATTTTTTGTTTCATAGGCATAAGCTTGTGTCCCTTTATAAATTTGCAGGTCACATCTTGAAGCTATTTCATAGTTAAACTATAGTGTTCGGGGAACCCTAACTTACGACATCAACTTCCTTTAAACTCATCTGTATGATAAGGCCAGCAGTACCTATAAATTAATATAATTATAGTTATCAAGTTCTGTACACACTTTCAACTAATAAAGATACCTATTGTGTTAAATTTGACCGCTGCTGCTAACATAGAAGTATAAATAATAAGAAAAAGAAATTCTGTCACCTGATGGCGGGGTTAGAACGAACACCCAAAACACCGGGCATATTAAAGAGGTGAACAATGTATTTCTGCCTAGAGTGTAGATACGTATATCCCTTGCGTTCTGCATACAGCATTGGTTTTCATGGCCATTTAAGCAGACATGAACGATTTCTCTTCATAGTTAATAACCCTACAGGTATCACAACGCACTGAGTTAAGGATTCTTTTGCTTACGCTTTGTTTAATACGTATTTACCATATACACGTATACAAATTGTTGTAACAAACGTTTTATGTGTCGCTCAAGACCAATACGACCGCATATCATGCCTTCATTTTGTTCGTTATGTCCAAAAATGGCGTACTGTACTTGAGCCAGTGGATGTAACAATATAACTGTGTTATAAAATATGGAAGACTGCAAGGAAAATGCGTTCTTATTCCACCTTACCTATAACCTGTCTTTGTGTTGACGTGTTCTGAATTTAATTAAGCCTGAAGCTATGGGTTCGTTTTCTGGCAATCAAGTCCGTGCCAACTGGAACTTCATCATGGCGGCTGCGGTGTTGGGGTAAGGTTTCACCTTTCTGTTTTCCTTGTGATAATATCGGTGTGTCGGCAGTGGTGGAAACCTTGAACATATTAATTGCTCTAGCGTGTAACTTATGGATGTAATTCAATAACGACTTTATAGGTACATCGCTCTATATCCAAAGGGATTTTAGTACCTTCTACCTTTTGATGCAGCAGCCTATGTCCAAGATCTCCTGTCGTGGGTCTGATTAACATCGTTGCTCTGCATGGACTGAAAGCCTTAATTGGCTCAGTGTTTTTAGCCGTGCAAGATCGCGTCTGGACGTACATAACCTTTAGTATCTTATTTACATACAAAGATTCTTCTCCTTCCATCGTATCAGATTCCGTGGAGATAGGCGTGAAATACATTTCACTGGAGTCTTAAGTTTGGCACAAGATTTTACAGCACTGAGTTAAATAAAAGGTAACCAGCTCCTTGTAGGATTTGAGGTTCTCACAGCGGTGGTTATGACAAGTTGTATCTTCTCTTATATGACGCCGTGTAGTCCGTTTGAAAGTTAAACGACGTTTCGAAGGAACATATGACCTCCATCTTCATGGTCTAAGAATAAGCCAACAAGAAACCAGAATGAAGTAGGTGGGGAGCAGAACATGAACTCTATCAAAGTCTGATAGAACTCCTTGGAAGGTAATCGACTCACCGTAAATTATCTATCAATACTAGCCAAAACAAAATGGAACAATGCGGTAATATGGGCATAGCCCCTAGCGGGACTGAATCGACAGTTCCGGGATTCCAATACTCCGAAAGCTAATTAGAGCGAGCGTCCATTACGTGAGCAGTTTTCTTTTTCGGGTTTAATTCTCAGAGCAGTGTACATGTGGTTTATCTCGGTTCATAGTTGGCTACATTCTACGTTCTTTGCATGAAACACATTTTATATTGTAAATATTTTCCATAGAATATTCCAGAATTGCTTAACACATTAGTAGTTCCATGTAGACCTGTATAAAAGTGATGTGAATTCTTTTTTTAATTTGATGTTAGGGAACTGAGGTTCATATTAAATTCGCTGTTACATACAAGCATTAATTCGCGACACATCAACTAAGCCTGTGTTCACTTGTAGGAAGTCGTTTCCTGACCTACGCAACTGGAGTTCAGAATACATCCACTTCATCAGCAGACAAACTTCTCACACTAGGGTGACATATTGCGGGAATTCTGTTGCACAACGAAGTGTCCGTCCGCTATTATTGCTCTTGTTTAGAATTTGACACGCTTTCGAGTGAAACGAATCTGGAATTAACATTCCCTGTATTTTAATCCTGTAAAGGACCTAGTGGTTAAAGAGTCCTCAGTACTTAATATATCATTCATGCAGTGTGGAATCTATGTGGATCCTAGAGCCGTTACGAATAGCACCTCCGTCAGAATTGGAATTTAAGCCGTCCAGACCACTTTTTGACTCGAGGTATCACGATTTTGTTATTGTTATTATGACCTTTATTATTATTATTATCATCCAGAACCCATATTTATATTATAACAGACTTCTAAAGGAGTCGGTGTAGCTCAGTCACCATAGCGACGGGCTACAGGCTGGTCCACTGACGTTCGATTTCCGGCAGGGGCAAGAGATTTTTCTCTTTTGCACAGCGTCCATACCGGGTCTGGGGCTTACCCAGCCTCCTATCCGATTGGAACTGGGGGCTCTTTCCCTGGGGATAAAGCGGCAGCTGACCATTCACCCCCATCTACTGCCGAGGACAAGAATGGTGGAGGTATACCTCCACTTCTCAACATATCTTCATGGCACGCTTTTCAATTAATTAAGCACAAGGACAGCTTTACCTTTTTTTATCAAATTTTTAACTCAGCATCTAACAAGAGAGATAAAACAAAAGTCATTCACACGTAGAAGGTATTTCTTTTAAATGGCTATTAGAGAAAGGAGCTTGAAAGTGGAAGCGATTCAGCTGCTTCAGGGTACAGTAAAATGGCGGTGTATTACGAACACGGTAATGAACCTTCAGGTTCAAGGATGCAGAGAATTTATTGACTAGATGAGGTATTGGAAGTGGCATTGGAATTTCAGTTATTTCGCCATCTTGGCCGCAGTTATTACCATAGGAACACCCTAGTGCAGTTCCTACACCGTCGTTATCCTCCTCTCAGCTCGAATGCGCAGTTGGTTCTCTCGCAATCTCAACAAAGCGGCCTGGCCGGTCATCATCTGCGAATTTCTCGACCCAGTTGTGAACCGCTTTACGCAACAAACACTTCCCACCATAAACAGGAAACATTTCGTTTTGAATATCTTTGCATTGGGTCCTTTTACAAAAAAGAATAAACGCACAACAACGTTGATGTTCGGTAATACACTCCTCAAGCAAGGTCACCATTTTAACTACTGAAACCAGCTTCTGACCATGCGCATACGCGTCTGCTACCTAGACTGCCACGAAGAGGGACTGTGCTGCTACCTAGTGATACACATAGAAAACCTATTACGTCCATTACAGCTGTTTTACTTCCATTTGTGACCTGTTTATTGACTCTCCCTCGTATATCTCCATTATATTTAATATTTATACAAATAACAGGGTCCTTATGTAACATATTTATATAAGGCTTCCTGTTCTACCGTTATCCTGTCGCTATGTAGCAATCATTGTTGTAGGTAGTTACACATTTTATGAAATGACTCGTAGCACCGTTCAGTGTGAGTGATTTATAAAAGTTGTATTTCAATATTTTATTTTCCTTAACATGTTTCGGTCGGGTTGACCATCTTCAGAAGGACACGATCAACATTTAGGAAGTTATTATTATAATGTCATTAATATATAAAAGTTAATCTTGTAACAGCATTAAGTACATGACGTTGTTGGAACATTTATAAGTTATTATGACTATATTATCTACACAGTCAAGTATTTATAAGTTACAAAAATTTTTGTTAAAACTAGAACCAATAGTCCGTGTCTTGAAATATCTTCTCATTAAAGGAAGAATATTGTCTATCACGACGAGGTTTCTTGCCTTTAGTGTCGTGGTTCCGCTGTGCAGAGCACACAACACGAAGTGCTCTGCACAGCGGAACCACGACACTAAAGGCAAGAAACCTCGTCGTGATAGACAATATTCTTCCTTTAATGAGAAGATATTTCAAGACACGGACTATTGGTTCTAGTTTTAACAAAAAGTTTTTATATGTTTATTTTTAAATAACTGACTGTGTAAATAATTTAGTTATATGTTCCAACAACTTCATGTACTTAATGCTGTTACAAGATATAACTTTTATATATTAATGACATTATAATAGTGGCTTCCTAAATGTTGATCGTGTCCTTCTGAAGATGGTCAACCCGACCGAAACATGTTAAGGGAAATGAAATATTGAAATACAACTTTTACAAGTCAAACACACTGGACGGTGTTACGAATCATTTCATACTATTGCTAGTGTGACGGACCAAGATGAACCAAGTCAAGTTACACATAGACTAAAATATGGCAGCTATAAACGGCAGTGAGAGGTTCGCGTGCTTCTTTCGATATTGCAGTAGAGATATCTGCCGAAGAAAGTTATTCCTGTCTAGCAGAATCGTATATTCTAGCAGTCATTATCCTTGGAAACCGTAGTTAAAATTTAGAATTTAAAATATTCCCTTTTAAATTACAATGGTCTTTGATATGCGTCCTCCTGTCGGCGTTAAAACTTCGACCTTTGCTGAAAAGATTATCTCCAAGTAGATGTAGCGTTCATTCTATAAAATTATTTTTCCAGATTTTTTCAAGTTCACAGCGTGCATACCAATGAAGTCGTGCAATCAAAGTGACTCTCGTTGGCTACGTGTATAATATGTTGGTGTGGTAATACGGCAGTGGATCAGCTGGAGAGTTTTCTGTGGAAACCACGGAGGTGGGACGGCCCATCTACGAGTAAGTTGCATTGTGGAAATATAAAGTTTTGTCACGGTGGAATAGTTGTATTCCATTGTACTTCTATGGGTGTACGTACGTCTAATTTGCAATATGGACGTGTTTGATAACTAGTAATGGGGCGGTTGAGATTCTAGTCAACCATTATTTCGACATGTTTTTTCTGATGCCTTTCCTAGTTAAAAATGGTTTGAAACAATGACATGCTTTAACGCCACTACTTTTCGATTTTGCTTTAGAATACGCCATTAAGAAGGTTCAAGAAAACCAGGTAGGACTGAATTTAAATGGGACATGCCAATTTCTGACCTGTGCTGATGATGTTAGCTTATTGTGGGATAGCATAAGTGCCACAAAGAAGCTCCAGAAGACGCTAGTAAGGAGTTTGGTCTAGAAATAAATGCAAAGAAAACTAATGTTGCTGTTTCGTCTGCAGAATGAATCATAACATTAAGATAGCTAACAGATCTTTGAAAATATGGGAACATTTGAAAATGACAGTGACAAATGCAAATTTTATTCATGAGAAAATTAATAGCAGAGTAAATTCGGGTAATGCTTACTAACATTCAGCTCAGATCCTTGTTCCTTTTCGTCTGCGGACTAAGAAAATGTAATTTAAAATACAGTATACACTACTATAATTTTGCCTGTAGTTTAGTGTGGATGTGAAACTTGTTCTGACAGCAAGAGAAGAAGGTAGATTGTGGGTATTTGAGAACAGGATGCTGAAGGGAATATTTCAACCTAAAAAAGACGAAATAATAGGAGACTGGGAAAAAAAAATACTTAGTGATGAGCTTAATAAGTTTGCACCTCATCAAATATTGTTAGAAAGATCAAGTCAAGGAAGATGGAATGGGCAGGGTATGTAGCAAGTATAGGAGAGGAAATGAGTGCATACGGGTTTCTGGTACGAAAACCTGAAGGAAAGAGGCAACTAGGAAGTCCTAGACGTTCATTGGATGATGATATTAAAATGGATCTTATAGAAAAAGGATAACCATGGAGTGGATTCAGCTGGTTAAGGATAGAAGTCAGTGGCATGCTCTTGCAAACAATTTAATGAACTTTTGTTTATCCTAAAATGTTAAGAATTTCTGAGTAGCTGAGCAACTGTTGGCTTCTCAAAATGGACTCAGCTCCATGGAGTTAAATGGTTAGATGGTTAGTTAGTTCGTCAAGTAGCTCTTTCGGCACGTATCGAATTGACCCGAATGCATTGCTGGTTATCGACACGATAGTTAATTCCTCTGCAGACGGATAAAAACTGTGGCAGCAGGAACACGCTTCGGGAGGGACAGGGTATCGAGAAAATACAAGGATGTCATGTTCAGTATTTCGGTATTCGATCATGGTGGTTTCTGCTCGTCCTGGAATGCCGTAGTGGAACTAATTGGTTACACTAGCCACAGGAATGAAAGGAATCTCTTGAAACAAGCAATCGCACGCTGTTGAGATATAGGGTTACCGTCAACACCCAGCGGCGGACAGCTGCCTCTTACAGGGCTGAACCGTCTAGCTGCATGGAGCACAATATTATTTAAGAACCTGATACTCGCTGACCAAGTCGAGAAAATCGACGCCTTTTATGGAACCCGAAGGTTCCTTACCGTGTTTACAACAACGTGTCCCTGGACTCTATCCCGAGACTGCTGAGTCGTGTTCACGCTCTGTACTATATATAAGGTACGTCTTAATATTATCGTTCAATGTGTGTCTGGGTTCTCCAAGTGATCTCCTACCAACAAGCGTCCGACCTAAATTGTGCATGTATTTCTCACATCCCCATGCCCATCTCATATTCGAAGCCAGGAAAGTTCAGTCGGTATAACGACTGGCTACGGCCAGACGGCCGGGGTTCGATTACCGGTAAAGGCAAGAGATTTCCTCGTCTCCATAGAGTCCAGACTGGCTCTGAGGCCCCTCCAGTCTCCTACCAAATGGGTATTGGGAACTATTTCCCTGGGGTAAAGCTGCCGGAGCGTGAAAATGACCATTCACCTCCGTATAGTGCCGAGGTCAAGACTGATGGAGCTGTAACTCCACTCCCCCATACATCTTCGTGGCGTGGTGCTTAATTAATTAAGTATGAGGAAAACCTTGACCGCCTCTGTTGTCTAGTGATCAGAGTTCCTGGCTACAGATCCAGAGCTCCTGGGTTCGATTCCCGGCGCTATCAGATTTCCTGAGATGTAGTAGGTCTGGAACGGGGTCCACTCAGCCTCGTGAGGATAATTGAGGAGCTACTTGAATGGAAAAGTATTGGCTCCGGTTTAGAAAACCGAAATTAACGGCCTTGAGGATTCGTTGCGCTGACCACGCGGCACCCTCTATCCGCTAAAGTTGTCACTAACTTCGCCGACAAGCGGCGGTCGCTCGGTCGGTATAGTTCGCTTGCGGACTAAAGTCACGGAGTTTGTTTCCTTTTTTATTTTGTTTGTAAGGAAAACCTTGCTTACGTTCTCTACATCTTTGGTATAGACTCCTAGTAACATTTAGTAAACTGTGTAACTTTGAGGCTTCTCGTCATGGGTTTGTTCCCATCTCTTAGGTCCAAATATTCTCTTTACCATCCTCTTCTGAAACACCCGTAATACATAATTCATTTTTGGGTGTTTTTATGGAAGCTGCGTCCTAGTTAGCTTTAATATCTCGGACAGTATCCATTGTTTATCTGTTGAAGCATTCGCAACGAACCGTTGCAGAAATGTGCCCATTAGCTTCTCCACGTGCCCGCATGTAACAACTTGCGAACAGCTACAAATTTTCGTTTTATTAACATTTGTCGAATCAGTCCAATTTGGTTGAAATCGAACAGAACCTACAAACACTTTCCATGGATACCTACATGCGTTCTTGCATGCATCTCTAGCGCAACTCTATGCATATTTTCCGGAGTTAAGAACGTTTCGGACAGTAGTCGTAAAGAAAATTGAAACACATTTTCTATGTCCAGTACGCTTTTCTCCAAGTCTTAATGCTTATCGAGATAATTAAACAAAGGAGAGCGAATGCGGCAGAATTGTTACGTCATGCTTACATTTCCCAACTGGTTTAATATACGAAAACTAGAAGAAGGAAAATGTCCGATTTATTAAAACTAAGCCTCTGTCTGTGCTTTTCCATTTAAATGACAGGCCAAGTTTCTCATCCATATAAAGTATCTGATAGCTTCTAGTTGCAGAAGCGCCGTGTCTGTCCACCATATTCGAATAAATACGGTTTTTGAAATGTCAGTATCCCCATAGAATTTCCTACGTACATTCATAGCTGCACATTATGTATCGCCTGCAGTGCCATGTATAGGCAACACTCGGAGCTGGAAAACATTCAGTACTATTCAGAATTCGCTCCGAATAACGGACCGAATAGAATTAAATAGCAGTGTGATCTCTAATTAATTTAATCATTATCATGGATTAAGATCTTGTCCTGTCCCTATTACAAAGATCAAAACTGTTCCGTCCTTTAGACGGACGTCACTTGCATCCTCCACCCTTCGGTGTATGGACCGTAGTCTACAGCTATGGGTTCTGTTTTTAAACATCACTTCCAAATATATGTAAGTTTCGTTTGTTGCTGTTGTGTTTGAAATGATTACACGAATCAGCACGGTTCTGGGAAATGAAGAGAAACTCTTTCTGTGTAGAGCCGGGGTAGCTCAATCGATATATCAACTAGCTACGAGCTGGACAGCTGTGGGGTCGGAATTCGAGTCCCTGTAGGGGCAAGATTTTTCTCCTGTTCACGTCATCCAGCCGGTTCTAGGTCCCACTCAAAACCCTATCCAATGGGTACCGGGAACTCTTTCCCCGAGTGTAAAGCGGCCGGGGCGTGAAGCTGACCAATCACCTCCAACGACTTCCGAGTTCATTCGCCCAAGCGCCTTCGTGGCGTAATGCTTAATTAGTTAAGTACAGGGGCAATTTTGCTTTACTGTCTCTGTGTACCGTGCTTTGTTACGTTACCGATTTTCTGACTGTTGCATCTTTGATTAATTTATTGCAGGAAATAGAAATGTCTCACGAACCATGGTTGTGGGGGCTTTCCCGTAATTGCAGTCAATCAGCGGTTTTTTATTGCTTCTACCCGGCATGTATGTACGTAAACTCCATAGTCTTCGTAAGCAAAGTACAGGGTATTTTTTTTTCATTGGCGCTACAGCCCCAGTGGGCCTAGGCCTACCTTCATGAACTTCTCCGCTCACTTCGGTTTTTCTAGATCTTACACATTCGGTAGGACCCCTTGGGCGGGTGATCAGCTCGTCGCAAGGCCTCTACCTGTACACAAACACAGAAAAACGCACACACACAAACTAAACATCCATGCCCTGAGTGAGATTCGAACCCACGATCCCGGTTTCCAAGCGAGCGAAGACAGTACATGCCTTAGACCGCTCGGCTACCGTGACCGGCACAGGGTGTTTTATACTGTGTCTAAACACGACGTTTAATGACTGTTGTATAGGACGTAGGGCGCAGGAACTACTTGGGCGGAACAGCCGTATTTTATGGATCCATTAGGCGTGGGGGAATCAGAAAGGCAAGAAATGTGTAATACCAGAAGCAGCTCTATCTTACAAATCCTTGTTAGGCTTCGTCTCCCCTCCCCCAGCCTTCTGCCATACAATTTTTCTTGGGGCGGTTCCTTCATTTTCTCTATCTGCTACCCTCGAATACCAACTAACCAAGCTACTCCATGCATTGAAAGAGTTGTTAAGCTATATTAAGCCTGAGTAAGTTTTCTTGAAAGGAGAAACGATAAATCACTGAAAACACAAGCAACCACTTGTCATCACGTTTCTCGTTGGTTCAGTTCTGTGGGTTATTTTCACAAAGTGCGTAAAACGAGAGCATAATAGCGAGGTCGTTTTCGTCCGTTTGTTTTATCTGTGTAACCACTCAACTAATCTCAATGAAATTTAGTAATGGAATCTAGACTAAATGCAATCAGACGAATTTACCTTTGATTCATTTGAACCCAAATTGAAGGTCTTCCGTTTTCTAAAAGATTCTGTCATGTGAAGAACTGGTAAATAATATAAAGGATATATCTCATTTAAGATTTACAACTTGTATTTGAAATGTTTTCTGATATGGCAGTTATTTAAAGAAACACAAAGAAAAATAATTACGAATTCGATGCAATATGATATCCGTAATGCATATAGCTTTGTCACAATCAGGCAAAGTATTTGCAATAAGGGAACGTCAAGATCGATTAGGTATGCAAAATAGCAAATAAAGCATTAGGAAAATATATGTACTCCAACTGGAACCACTCTTGCTACTTTTTTATTCAAAATTAAGCCTGAAAACGGAAAGATAAATGCGAGAGCTGGATCTATTCAAAGCAGTCTGTTGGTCTGGATTTCGACGATGTTAAGGGTTGAGGCTCTTTGTTTCTTTTTCACTCACATCTCCATCACACGTGCCTCAAACTCTGACTTAGATGTAAAAGTGTAGTGACAGTAATTATCTCTTCTTTCGTCTGAAAGTTAAGGACAAGGTCAACGAGCAGACACTATTCTGTTGTTGAACGCGGGTGCCAAGACGGCGCGACTCAAATGAAAGGCCCACAAAACTGTCGTCGCCTCTGAAAGGAATCGGAGACTTCCACGACACCTACAAATGTGTTCCTAAAGTCGAAGTAGCATTGTTTTGTTTCTGTTAGGACATATCTATTTTTCACGAAGATAACAGCGTCTTCAGCACCAGTGGTTCAAGATGTTTCCTGATTCGCAGGCCTCTAAAACAGCATTGAGTGTTCTGAATGCTTACATGGTTCACTATTCCGTAAATCTATTGTATCTATTAGCAGCATGTCTAAACGCGTCTGCCTTCTTATGTATTAAAATCTTATACTTCTGGCTTTGTAATCACCTCGGAATAAAATCAGCCGATCACGTTCCACAAGTATATGAATATCGCAATTCAGGATTCCCCCCGCACATATGGGTTAGAACCCAGAAGCTTTCAAATATGGAATCTTCCGTCCTAAAACAACACAGGTTGTTTTCTTTACAAGTTTTCAAACGAATAGAAAAGTCTTTTGAAAGCAAATTGAACCACGGAACGCAGTGAGTACTGAGGTTAATTTAATTGCTTTCATCCCCAAAATTCATGCGAGAAATCAGAAGAAAGTGCAAGAAGTAATCTGCCTATTTAAATTAAAATAGGATGGGAATGTACGCACGATTACATCTCACTAGATCCCATCCTCAGTAACTGTAACACAGCGGTCGCGACAACTTTCGTCCAACTAGAAGTGACATGAGTCATACAGAGCATTTGTATTAACATTGAAGCTCATCACATATGCAGCTGTTCTTCAGCCAAATTTTCTAAAATAAAATGAGCTAGATGGAGACGGAATAAAATATGTTTTATTTGGCATCGTCAAAATCATCATCGTCGTCGTTAACAACTACAGGCAATATGAACAATTTTATAGGTAAGGATTTTATAAACCTAATTATTTTTATGATATTCTTTTCTTTAGTTGGAGAATGCGAAGGTGTTAATGATGTAAACTTTTTTTTTTACGTGTAGATATATAGGTTATATACCGTTGTTGAGCCGTAGATCATTCTATTTATTTCCTTTAGAATCATTCTTCAAATTTTCTTCAGGTTTACAAATGTATTATAGGAAGATGAATTTCGGTTACTGAAATACTGTTTCCATGTTAGATTTACTCGTATGTTACATGCCTTTAAGCCTTAAAAGAAGGGGAGCATTTTTCGTCATTGAACTGAAAGCAGTTGTTTTTCATTCTGTCATTCCAAAACCAGCATATGCATCTTGCTTCTTTTACACTCTTTGAAAACTTACCTTCTGTGTATAATATTTTTTCAGTCAGAGAAGGTTGACACACTGCATCTAATGTGAAATACAATTTCTAAGACAATTTATTGGACTTGCAGTCCTACTGTACTGTTTGTAATGCTTTCAATATTGTGTACTGATTATGATTGTTAATACAAAAGAGAATCATTTCATTTCAAAGGATCAAAAGTTTTTACCAGAATTTAGCATGTCAGAAGTGTTCATAAAATTTGAAGTGTTATTACATAATTTTGAAATGTATGTTAATATGAAAATTGGAATATTTCGTTGCTCAAACAGTCTTTTGGAAATGATATGTCCTAATTATGAAACCAGTAAACTAAGTTTCTTCTGGCTTCTGGCCATTGTAATTGGTTTGTTCAATCTCTTTAAATAGGAAACTGAACAGGCTACTCAAACCATGACTGTCAAGGTTCACAGTCATAAAAATGAATGCTTGTTTCTGCTGGAGTAGGTATAATATTACATCCATTACAAAAACATAACATTCTGGAGCACTGCAGATCTGTTGACAGAAAAAAAATCTGTCAGTTTGCTCTTCCTCTTTCGTTGCTCCTTGAGCAGTTGATAACGTTCACTTAGGACATACCCTGTGTGGCGTCCTTCTTCTTTCTCGTCACATCACAATTCTGTAGATTTCATTTGAGTTACATCACTGCTGCAGGTGCTGGAAGAGGCAAAATAAAAGAAGAAGGAATTTTAATATCTTGGTTGTTTAGTAAACAATTGCCAACAAAATACTTACTATGTCCTAATATTTGAGCCTGAATGGTTATATGACCATTAAGTGTCACAAAAGATGTTGCTCCCAATAACTTCCCAAATTAATTGATTCTTGACTACAGCTCACACTCTTTGTTCCCATGATATATAATGACATGTGGTGTTATGCAGCACTCCAACTTATGACTACGCCCCCAATCCAGACAAGCAATGGATCCTACAAGTAACACAGAGGATGCAACCCATTCACCGGCAGTTCACTGATCTCCTGATGACAAAACGATTGCAGACATTGCAAAGTGTTGATGAAGCAGTGGAAAAGGTCAGTGTTATTTAATATTCAGTTGCTTTCCTAAATTAAGCTGCACCAAAGGTAGTCAACATGAAGCCATTAGAGAATCCAGACCCCCAGACTATTTAATATCATTTTAAAAAGCTCTCTGGCACTCATGTGGTAAAAAATAGATCTGGAGCCAACAACACGTTATGCAGTTAATGGTTGCTGTTTGAGAACTTTAAAAAACATTCAGAATCGATAGTGAACTCTTACTTTTTATTCATCATCTTACATAAGACACTACCTATGTTCTTTTTAAGATACTCGTACCTAACCTGTAATGTCAGTGCCCAGTTTCTCAGAATGAAATATGAAATATTACTTAACATAAAGTGTATCATCAAGTTCAATAATGAGAGAATTAAAGTAAGCCATCTCTGCTTTCTTCCATATGCCTTTTATTCTGTCATTCGCAATGATCTGACTGTACCATTCAGTGAGATATAACTTCAGCAACTGTAACATAACTACACAAACAACCATTTGATACAGGTTCTGTTACAATCACTATACTTTTAGATCTATCAAGAACTGAAAGACCTTGGAGAGCTGGACAACACATACATCATTTACACATCAGACCATGGATACCATCTGGGTCAGTTTGGCCTAGTCAAGGGCAAGTCATTTCCCTTTGAGTTCGATGTTAGAGTCCCATTCCTTGTACGAGGTCCAGATATTGAACCTGGCACAATGTAAGTATAAAAATACATATATATATAATTTACTTTATATTCCCAGGACACCATTTGTCAATGTTTATTTCAGAATAACAGATTCTGATAGATGACATAGAGAAACAGTCCTTTGGTTATGATTTTATAATAGAAATGTATATTACGATACTTTGTGAAATATTCAATTTCAGCATTGATGATATTGTTCTAAATTTGGACATCGCTCCAACATTCCTGGATATTGCAGGAGTTGAGGCCCCTGCTCATATGGATGGCAGATCATTTCTTAAACTTCTACATCGCAAGTAAGTTAATAAGTATGACATTATATTTAACCTTTGATCAGTATGCAAGCAAATACAATACAGGAATTCATGTGCATACAATTTATTTAATGTCATGTCAGGTACTGAATTTTCACTTACATTTGCTTAATGCAGCCATCGTAGTTAGTAGTTCTGCAGGAACTGTTTCAAT
Organism: Cryptotermes secundus; assembly: GCF_002891405.2. NCBI lineage: Eukaryota > Metazoa > Arthropoda > Insecta > Blattodea > Kalotermitidae > Cryptotermes > Cryptotermes secundus. The sequence continues at coordinate 265,541 of NW_019730109.1, forward strand.
TTTCTTCCTTTAGTGCTGTTTTTAATAATACTAATAGTAAGAGTAATATAACAATTCTTTAGCAATATTACCTTGCTTGAAAGCATCATGCAAATATAGCCTAAGGTTAAAATTTCTTTCTTATTCTGTATGCTTAGATGTACAGAGGGGGCATACCAAAATTTTTGGTTAAAAATAACAGTTTAATCAAGAAAAATGTGAATTGGATTGTACACATGTTTGTTAAGTGTTTGTTGTTATTAAACATATTACAGTAAGCAACAGCAGTGATGGCGGTGGTGACATTGACAAAAACAGTGATAATGACAGCAACAACAAAACAGCACATATGCCTATTTAACAAGATTACTTTTCACTTGTTTCAGTTCCAAGCATGGCCAAATGTCAGCAAGAAGAAGGAAACTAAAATGGCCGGACACTTTTCTAATTGAAAGGTAAATTTTGATATAATATTCTTTTGAAACGTTTTGCATGTTTCATAGAGCTTCTATTTGCAGACACTCAAATTTTTCTTTGTTTAAGAGTGCTAGTCCAAACCATGTGTTTTGAAAAAAGCCTTCTTCTAATAACTTACTACTTAATCCTCTCCTGTTTCTTTCTCCTACTACATGTTCCTTCTTATCCCCTTTCTTTTACATCTCTTTGCTATTTTATGAAGCTCTCTCAATTGAAGATGTTGTGGAGTATAAATGAAGATATAACATTATTAGAAGAGTGTGTATATCATATGCATAACTTAAAGAATACTGTTTTCTGAAATTCTAGTAAATTAGAAGTCCATTTCTACTAGACTACATAACATCACATCTCAGAAGATAGTACTCTTCACAGCCACTGCTGTGAGAACCACAGATTCAACATGTATAACCAAAGATATCATACCTACAGTATGTAACAACTCCACGGAGAGAGTTCTCTTTGAAAAGCTGATAGTCAAAATATTCCCTGCTTTTATGGAATCTGAAAGTTTATTACCCTATTCACAAGAGCCCACCGTCAGACTCCTTCCTCAGCCAGATAAATCCAGTCTGCACTCTCACACTATTTCCTTAAGATTCATATGTATGTGTCTCCCAAGTAGTTTCTCTCTTTCAGTGCTTCTGGCCAAAATTTTGTATGCATATATATCTCTCTTTGGTTGAAATCTATACAGTAGTGGGAGGCGTGAAACACCTGAATCAATTGAAGCCAAGTTAAACTTATTAAAACCTCAGCATCAAGCGAAGCTGAATAAAATTGCTGCAGGATCTGTGAGTGAAGAGAACAATGGTGACAGCAGTTTTGCCATGCTGGGAACAACAGTTACATCTCTGACAAGCCAATATCCAGACTTTTCAACAGATGAAAATGGTCTGAATGACACATCTAATGCTTTGCATATTCCTGATCTTGAACCATCTTTAGAAGACATCCCTGTATTAGCCCGTAAGTAGATTATCAGAGCATTCATATTTAACAGAATTTGATTGCATCATGCAACCATTTAGATTAAAATTGTACGAAACTTATTTGCATCATGTTTTGATGTCACCATTCCTACTCTTCACTTCCTAACTTCACAAGTTTATCAGTGCTACAACTCATATTGTAAAGACCAAGTCTGCCCTAAAATCAATAAAATGAAGTATAGAGCACTGTATCACTTTTTACGCGTAATAAGTCTTGCTAAAATCTCTGCTCTAAAGCTGTGACAAAACTGTGCCAGGTAGCAAAAAGAGATATTTTCCATTTTTTAGGTTAAAAATAGACACTGTTACATCCATATTACCCACTATTTGAAAGTATTACATAACACTACATTTTAATTTGTAAAATTCATCAAATAACCACTAAATTCATCATAAATTAATAATTTACTTTACTATGTTTGTAATGAAACTAAGCAGTTTGTGTACAAAATCTGAGAGAAACATCTGCGTCCCTGGTGTTTCTGCAACAGTGTGTGTGACCTCTCATTATCAAGATAATACCTGATCCATTGTGAGCCAATAGACAAGACAGGTTCAAGCCATAATTAAAGAATGGATACCCTATCAAAAGTTGATTCCAATAAAAAGCATAATTTAGTTATAAATAAGTGCATACTTTTGAGACTTGATGTTGAAAATATTTTCCTTTGCAACAAATCAGTAGAATGGAATCAGTTTTATTTTGTGGACTTAGGTATGTTTCATTCAAATCCACAGAGTCATTAATTTTTTTGTTAAAAAATGTCATTTTTTGCACCAGCCTATATATATTTTTTCATTTTTATATTTGTTACTCTCCATATTATGTGTACTGGCCAGCCACGATTTTCTATAGCTTGGTGTTCATGTTGATACAGCGTGCTGGGCTTCACAAAAAATGGTAACCAACCACCACAGACAAGCAGTAAAAATAAAGTTTCAGAGTATTGCATTTCTGAAAGATGGAAAAGCATAAACACGTCACTTCATTGATTTTTGTGTTTGAACTGCATAGATTTTAATGGACTTGTATAAAAATCGAAATAAATTTATTTTTGTGTTTAAAGGAAAAAGAGCAATATGCACTGCGTTCTGGTAGGTAAGAAGAATGCTCTTATTTTGAAGGCTTGGTTTTGTGACATAACTGACTTAAGAAAAAAGCAGTTCTTTTTAACATGCCAATAATTCTCAGTATTGTTTCCTTCAGTTTCCTTCATTTTATTATCGTGCCACTATGACACTAATGTGGGAGAATCATAACATCTACATTAAAACCCTCTTTTGCCTCACTACAGTGATGACCAGGGCCTGGATTTTGATGGCATGTCATCTTTTTTTCCTTGTATCCTCTTCGATGCCCGTAAATATATAAATCCCGGAAATGAGCTGCTGGTTACGGAAATGTAACTTTCATAGGTCATGTTGTCATTTTTCGTCATTTTAAGTTTCTAGGTCATTTTTTCGGTTTGGGGGACATTTTTCGTTTCTTTGGACTTTTAAGGGTTTTTTTTTATAAATTTAGGGAAATTTTCTTCATATGTTTTCAGAAATGTGATTAATACGCAAGTAAAATGTTCTTTCTCTTTCTCTTTCTCCTGCCTCTGCAAAGGAAGCCTGCAGCTGCACCCCAAATACCTGCTAGGACAGTATGCAATACTAAGTTGTAATAATGTCCCGCCCTTTCCGTTCGTTTTGCAAAAAGTGTTGACATTACATTTCATAAAACATTTTAAGCTGGCAGCGGTCACTCACATTGCGGCCCTTTCAAAGTACTGTGCAAAGGAATTTGCTTAGTTACAAATATTTCTAGTCAGAATTCCTCGCTTTTTGTGACATATTGTTGCTCAGTAAAACACTGTCTGTCTTCAGTTTCTCGCCCTTTTCCATGCAGACAAAGATGCAGTTGACGAAAGGTTCTCACTGTGAAAAGTTCAGTTCTGTGTTGCACTAGAGTGATTCAATTCATCACGATGCCTAAAGCAAAGCCATCTAAATTGTGTCATTTAAAACAGATTGTAGCTTAATTTGGAGATGATATACACGTATTTTAAACCGACGGTAACATTTTATACTGTAAGATGTGTGACACAAAAAAAAAAGATCCGCTGCAACAAGCATATGCGAGCAGTGCAAANCCTTTTTCAAATTTTTCAATTAAAGTTTTTCAGGGTACTGCAACAGTGTTCGTTGGAAGGCAGAGATAAGTCATCGGATTTTTTCACAGATGTGTGATGCTCTGGTGTCCGCAAATATTCCGTTTTGGGCTCTGAAAAATGAAAAACTGAAAAGTTTTCTGGAAGTGAATTGTGGTTGTTCTATCCCGGATGAATCCACCCTCAGGAAAAACTACCTTTCCAAGTGCTATAACAATATCCTGAAAATGACTGGGAATAAAGAGCATGGGAAGAAGATTTTCGTTTCTATTGATGAGACCTGCAATACGGGGCTCGCTACATGGCAGACGTCATCATTGGAGCCTTGGAAATTGATGGACTAGGTGAAGTGTTTCTGCTTCCGAGTGAGGTTCTAGAATCCGTTAATCATTCCACAATTTGTTAGTCGCGGCCCGGGTTCGATCCCGGGTCTGGTCAAGTGGGATTTGTGGTGGACAAAGTGGCGCCGGGTTTTCTCCGAGTACTTCGGTTTCCCCTGCCAATCTTTATTCCACCAAATTCTCCATCATCATAATCACCCGGGGCAGGCTACAATAGGCCAATCAGTGGCCGCCGTGCCGAGTGGACCCAGTTGGACTCTAACCCCCACTAAGCGATTTAAAAAAATATTTTTGACAGGTCGATATTTCCACTGTGGCCAGAAAGTATACGACACGATGTCGTCTTGCTTCTTGTGACCAATGCGTCCCCATATATTTTAAAAGCAGGCAAATTCAATAAACTCGTTGTATACGACATTGGTGCACATTACTTGACTAGCACATGAACTGCATAGAGTGACGGAGGAAGTGAGATTAAGATTTCTTCAAGTGGATGCTCTTGTGTCGTGGACGAAGAAGATTTTCGTCAAGGCTCCAGCTCGTATAATGCAGTTTAAGTCTATGGCTGCTGGTGTTATACTGTGCCCGGAACCCGTCATCACAATGAGGGGAACGTGGATTGATGCTACAATTTACTATTTACTTACTTACTCACTCACTCATGGAACTGAGCCCTTCTGGAGGAGCCGCCAATTCTGCAGCTACTCAAGAATTTCGCAAAATTTTATGGAACCTGAAGGTTCATTGCTGTGTTCACAAGAGCCCTCCACTGGTCCCTCTCCTGAGTCAGATCAATCCAGTCCATACCATCCCATCCTATCTCTCTAAGATCCATTTCAATATTGTCCACCCACCTACACCTTGGTCTTCCCAGTGGTCTCTTTCCTTCTGGCTTTCCCACCAATATTCTATACGCATTCATCGTCTCCCCATTCGTGCTACATGCCCTGCCCACCTCATCCTCCTTTAAAAATTTACTATTATGATCATTTTCAGGCAGTGAAAAACATTCTAGATTCAATGAAGATGGAGGATGCGAAGGCAATTGAAGCTGCTCAGGAACAATTCTCGTGCAGCGAAATGGAAGGAGAGCTGGCCGTCATAAGGGCAGATTTCAGTTCCTTGACGGAAGGAATCAAATGCTTATAGGAGAAAAGAGGAACGCTAGAAGATTCGCTCGCTCTGGTGAAAAAAAATAGCCAGTGATTTGGAGAAAGTGTCAAGGGACATTGGTAAAATGGTGTCAAGAAAAATGAGACATGTTCTAGATGAACACACAGATTATGAAATATTTTGGAGCATTTCTCGAATTCTGACAGGAGAGCCCTTCAGCACTTTCAATATTGAGGAGGAACTTACTGCTAGTGATTTGATACACTTCAAGTATGCTCCCATTGTGTCTGCAGATGTGGAAAGAGTTTCTCCCAGTACAAGAATGTGCTGTCAGGCAATATGCGTTCTCTCACCTTCGAGAATCTCCGCATGTTGACTATCATCTATTGCAACTCTGAATGAGGTGGCACTTAAATATTGGAATTATATACCGTGTATGTACGTTTGATAAGCGTTCCAACATGGTAGAAAAAAATCGTATTAAAACATTTAGCTTCAAATTCAATCATATATTGCTTAATTTTCAACATAAAAACGAGGACAAACTTAAAAGAGTAACGTTGAATTCACGGCGTTAATAAAGATTAAAAATACATTTTAAAACAAATAGTAGATTTTCCATGACATGATACATTTTTAGGTCGTTTTTTTAACATTTAGATAATTTATCTGGATTTTTCGGTCATTTTTATAGGTAATTTTTCTAGATGTTCGGTCATTTTATAGGTAATTTTTCTGGATTTTTCGATCATTTTAAAAATATTTTTAGGTCATCAAAATCTTGGCCCTGGTGATGACCATTCAAAGGAAAGTACATGTAGGACCATTTGTCTTTCCACAGATTCAGACACTGGGCTTAAACCTGGAATTCCATTTATACTTTATCATAATGGTTCTGCGCCATATTCTGGCATAAATATCAAGAAGCCATAAATGCTGATTTTTAGATCTCTAAATAGAAAGGAGATGGACTAATTTTGTGACTTTGCAAGTTCTAAACATAATTGTTACGATTTACTTCTGTGGATGATTTTAAGAATATGTTCTATTCTGTTAATATCTGAGGCTTAAGGCATTGAATAGGAAGGAATTTTGTAGCCATTACCAGCTGTTTCTCTACGCCTGCTGAACAGATGTTGAAAATTATCTGAATATTTGTCGAGCAACAAATGATACCTTTGACTTTCATAGTATGCATCCTGTTGTATGTCAGTCAAGAAGACAGCTACAATATGAACACCATCACCACCAAGGGGGACCCAACGTATTACACAACATTAAACTTTAACTAACCCTCATGAAAAGTCTACCAGAGTGGGATACCAAGCAAAATCAATTATATATGCTACTTAATAGGAATATTATAAATGCAACCTATCATAATTTCAAGAAGGATCCCAGCACACTTTGCTACCTCAGTCATATTTACTGCAACATCAACTTAAACCTAAATGTGGCAGATCAATTAAATAGCAGCCACATGAAAGTCTAAATAAGACTCGTTAATATAAATCAATATATGTACAATTTTAATTTAAGCTTTATTTGATTCTAAACAGCTCTATACGAGTACATCCACTCCCCAATATGCCTTCACGGCACAGTGTTTAATTAGTTAAGCACAGGGACACCTTTTCTAAGCAGTAATCACCGCCTTAAAGAACATTATATGTCAGTTTTTAATATACAGTATTTTATTACTAGTAAGTGTATAATTAGATTTACAAATAAATATATATGCTAGTGACAGACCATAGCAACACATATGTAGTATTTATTTCAACTATTCAGTTTAACATAAGCAATAACATAAATATCAACAACACAGGCATGTATACTATTATCTGATCAAAATTTGAATGAAGGGTGTGATATTACAAAACCTATTAATGTAAAATATGGATTTATATTAATGCGTTGACATATTCAGAACTTATCATTATTGTTTCATGTATGCATGAAGATGACCTAAAAACAGGTCAAAACATGTAGCATTAACAGCTGCACAAATAAAACGAATGTTGATATTATAGTACCTAATTTATCTCCATTTAAATAATTTGTTTTATTGACTGTTCCATTTATATTTTTCTTAAATAGTATCTACCTTGAAAACCATTAAATTACTTGTAAACTTGAGAGTTTTTTGCATTAAAAATACAGTCTCTTTTATATTTTATTTTGTTAAGTATGACATTTTCAAACAAGGACAATGACCTGACATTGTTGTCAGTAATACAATTTTTCCATTTCATGTTTTTACCAAGTAATACAGTGTGCTTCTCTCATACCGTTGTGGAGCTTACTTATGATTTAATTCAAGTAAAATTCATGCTGCATTAAAAATACACTTTGGTAAAACTATTTTTCTGAAAGCACAGATGGTTTTATAGTGCATGCCACTGTTCCAAATTCTGAACAACAGAATCAAATCTACACATCATATGTTTAAGAAAATATGTTCAATTTAAACTGGAGTGTCTCTTTTTGGGAGATCTTATATACTTAACTCATTGTCCTACAAACGAGATTGAGATGTGTACTTTGGGAGTCACTCATTTAACGAAAGTTTGTTGCAAGGAAATGAATTTCATATTAACTTGAAAAATAACCTTAAAAAATCTGTTACTGAGATTATGTATGTATGCATACTTACATATTTATGCGTACATATTTATTTATTATAATGACTAGTTTTCAGCTATTTTGAAGTGAGCTTGTTCCCACTAATTAAAACAGTCCATAAAGGGAGCAAAATATAAAACAAGAAAGTCTTGTAAATCATGGTGAAGAAGAAGATATTCAAGGTAAAAAGAAAAATTGCTGTGTGCTGTGTGAAATGCTTAGGAAGCAACACAGTACAAAAACAGCAACAGCAACTGATTGTATGAGAAGAGCGAGGAACTGTATGCAGGACAAGAAATGTATACATGGCTCTTCATATGTTCATTGTAACAAAAATTTGTTGTTTATACTAAAAACATTGATACTAATTTTCCGTTTCATTACTGAAATTCTTGTAATTGGATTTTATAAAATTGGAAGTTATTATACATTAAGGCAGCTGACGTTTTTTATTCTGCCCATGAATCTAACAATCTGTTAAATCTGGTGGTCTCAAGGTCCTGATTTACAGCTTGATAACCAAGTGTTACCAGTTGTTTCACCTGGAGGAGTGATCAACAAGGTGGAACGCATTGCCATGGAATGTCAGAGCCCTGAATTCCAAGCTCCATGTAAGCCAGGACAGAAGTGGCAGTGTGTCACAGAGGGAAGCAGGTAACTGATGTTGAAATAAAAAGTCCCATATACCAGATGAAAAAGAAGAGAGGTGTAATATGAGTAACATTATTTGCAGGTGGCGGAAACATAAGTGTAAATTCCAGGGCACAGTTTACCAACAAGGAGGAAGCAATGGAAGGAAAAAATGTGCATGTTTCACTTCTTCTGGCTTGGTATACAAAAAACTGGAACCAGATGAAAGACGAATGCAGCGGCAGTTTCTTAGGTATATAGGGCCGAGTGTATTAGTATTAGTATTTATTCAGTATTCCAGACATCCACAAGATGGATACTGAACTTGTCCTCACTCAGTACATACAGACCAATTACAAAAGTTGTTTACATGGTACATTACAACAGTATAAAATATAAATAGTTATGGCCTTAGATTACATAAATAAAAAGTCAGAAACATGTCATTTAAGAACAATCATATTAAATAAGAAATCCACAATAAACCAATAATTACAAGTTAAAATAGTAAATAAATCCTTCAGATTACAGAAAATAAGATTAGTTGGCAATGCACAGGTAGAACTCATAATTATAACAAAACAGGCATTATACACTCAAGTGCCAAAAGTCATGGGATAGCAGTATGTAAATTTACTTTTACATGGTGCCACCATCCCTTGACAGCTTGGGAATGCCCAGAGCAGTATCAGTTGTGAGGTGTTCTCTCATCAGTCAGGTTGAACACCGGCCAGTTTGCTCATGGCAAGCTGACATGAATGAGTTTACAGTGCATAAAAAATCATAAATACAAATATAATACACAAGTGAGCCATAAAATTTACATTCAGATATGTTTATTATAACTACTCTCATTATTGATCAAAGTACTCTTCTAATGAGTAGAATGAATTCATGTATAAAATTTTTTTAAAGTGGTTTTGAATTTAGCTATGTTGCCATTAACATTCTTAATATGAGAGGGTAATTGGTTAAAGTGTTACTTCATATTTGAAGAATGTTTTTTCTCAATTTTGGTTATGACATTTAAAAGATATTAGTTAGTTAGGAAGATCATAAATTACTTAAATTTGTTTTGTTATCCCATCTTTTCTTGCAAAATCATGAGTTAAATAGTTTTGGATTGATGAACATACATGACAAACATTGTGATTTTCTGTATTTGATGGAAAGAAAGAATAGTAAATTTAATGCAGCATGAATATAAACTCTCTACTGGTTCACTTTGTCTGTGGCATGTACTGATTACGTACAGGAAACTGCTCAAGTGCTCCCTCTTATAACGTTCAATGAGTACACCCATGATTCATCCGCCATCAAAATGCGATCAAGCAAAGTATCACTCTTTCCCTGAGTGGAAATAGATGATGGATAGTATCACTTGTGTAACAACATTATTCAACAACATCTAGAATCCACTTAACACATACACAGTGTGTCCAGGATCCATTAGGACTATATTTTTTTAAATTTTGCCCTGCAATGCCATCTGTTGCGAGTTGTGGCGTTAAGATATTTTAAGTTTCAGCTGTGGCTGTCTATAATATCAAAGTGCAAGCATCGCTGCATTATGTGTTCTGACCGTAAATGTAACAGTACTGTTCTGACGCTTGTCGGAAAATGGCGGTTGAACAGCGAGAGAACATCAAATTTTGTTTGAAGTTAGGCAAAACAGCCGGAGAAGCGTACAAAATAATGAAAAGTGTGTACGGTAGTGATTGTTTGAGTCGCTCGAACATTTTTCGATGGTATGCTATATTTCGTGACGGCAGGGAGGACATTGAAGACACTCCACATGCATCAAAGCCGAGAGCAAGTCGCACTGAAGAAAAAGTGAAAAGAGTGACCGAAATCCTTGCATCAGACAGATGTATTTCTGCAAGACTCATCAAGGGCCTTTTGGGAATACCAAAAAGTACTGTACATCAAATTTTGACCGAGGATTTGGGCAAATGGAAGGTCTGTGCGCAGTTTGTACTGCATGCCAGGGTTGAACACTGCAAAGACATGCTACAGTTGACCCAAAGAGATACAAAATCGATTGTTACTGGTGACGAGACATGGTTGAATTGAATTGAACTGAATTGAATTTATTTACATTCCGTAAATCCAGTACAGGTGAGACACCATAGGATATGGAACAAGTCAAGTTATAATACATAGTATCTATACAATAAGACAGTAATATTGCAATTAAATGAGGTAAATGGTGTTTTCAATATGAGCCTCTCACAAAGTGGCAGAGTGCAGCGTGATTGAGCCCAAAGAAGCCGAAACCAAAGAAAGTGCGCATGAAAAAGAGTTGAGTAAAGACACTGCTAACCGTTTCCTTTGATTTCAAAGGAATCATTCACAAGGAATTTCTACCAGAAGATCAAACAGTGAATTCTGATTGTTATCTCAGAGTCCTCCATCGTTTGTGGGTGAGAATTCTTCGAATTCAACCTGAATATTGAGAGCAAGGTTCCTGGTCTCTCCTCCACGACAATGCCCCACCCCACAAATTAAAAATGGTAAGCGATTTTATGGCCAGTAAAGGAATCACAGCCCTTGATCATCCTCCATATTTGCCAGATTTGGCTCCAGCAGATTTCTGGTTGTTCCCAGAAGTTAAGTTGGTGATGAAAGGAGACTGTCGCGACACCATCCAGGACATCCAAAGGGAATGTACCGAAGTTTTAAATGCGATTCCACAAAAGGAGTCCAGTGACTGTTTTTGAAAACTTTTCAATCGATTCCAGCTATGTATTGATTCAGAAGGAGACTATTTTGAACAAAAAGAGTGACATTTTCAAAATAATTCACGTCTTGTATTTTTAATGAATGCAGTCCTAACAGAACCTGGACATACTATGTACCTATTTTCCTAGATGTTCAGTAATGATGATGATGATTTCTGGTGAAATTCACACTTTTGTTGCAGTGTCCATGCATGAAAAACTACTTCTTCGCTCAGTCACTGCATGCATATTCTCCACTATGTCAGTTGCTGGCAAATCATACCAGAGGAGGTCTGCTGCATCTTTTGGCATTAATAGCATTCATCCACCATCAAACAGCTTTTTGTGATGGAGCAGTGGTCTCTGTCCTCACTTCAACAGGTTCAATGTGTATTTCTCCAAACAACTTATGGAACTTGATCACTGTCCTCACATCTTTATACCAGTATTTGAAACTTGGTTGCACCCTTTCTTAATCTATAGCTTGGCCTAGTGTGAGCCTACACAGCCACCAGGCCACCTTCCTTCTACATATACTAACGCAACACCTCTCAGACATTCATTCATGCAAACAATGAATGCTGATTTTACCATCCAGAAGCACACAAAATGACTCACTTCGGCATAGTCCAATAGATTTGGAAGAAGATGTGTTATGTTAACATTCCCAATATCCCAGGCTTATTAAATTTTTACTATTGCAGGGGACATGTAAACAAGGACATTAAAGATTACCGACCCAAGTTCCTTCGAACAGTTCAAGCAAAACAGTCTATAGGAGAAGTGAATTTATCAGACTTCCTGAGGCAGGTCTCAAGTACAGCAGACACAGCAATAATGACAGACCTGATTACTCGCTATAACAGTGAAAACACTCACAAGGCAAGCAGGAGGGGGAGACGTGACACACTGGAACATGTCACTGACTCAATCATGAAAGACCTTGAAAAGGACATTGAGAAGGAACTGCATGGTCTGCAGGTGGGTATTAGGCAATTATGTACAAACTGTGTGTTTCTCTGTTCCCCGTGACATTTAACACAGATTGGAATAATATTTGACAGCATTCTTCAGTCATCTCACAAGCTTCTGTATGCAGACTTATGCATCATTGCCTTCAAAGGTAGGTGAACATCACTGGTGAGCTCTTATAGCATAATATAGATAATGTATATTAAGACCTCTAAAATAACTCTTGTGGTTAACATAACTTATTTATATCTTAAATCCTTCAGAAAAAAATATCTATTGGGTGAAATTTATGTTCAAAAGTTGTTTCCATTGTATGTCCCACTTTGAAGTACCCATAAATTTTCTTTGGTGGAATATGTGCCACTTATGCTTTGTTGAAAGCTGAATTAGACAAAAATAATCAGCCTCGAAAGGGTTGAAGGATCCATATTATAAATAAATTATTATAAAACACTGTTAAGATAGTTATAACTTTTTATAAGTTTCTTATGAATTTTAATTTAAAAACTATGTATATATACATATATATATACAGGGTGTTTCACGACTTTAGGACATAACTGCAGAGGTGATTTCCTAGGTCTTTGTGATCAAAAAAATTCATATAAACATGTGTCCGATTTTGGACGGTTACAGAGTTATGACCGTTTTTCCCTTCCCATACATGCCCTCGTGTGAACCGCGTCTGTCAGCTGACAGGTCACTATCTTTAGCCAGCTACAGACAGAGCGTTCTCGTTATCTCGACACTTGAGAGCTACGTAAGGCGGGATGGGTTGGTATGTCCAGCGCGGTTCATAACCGAGCGGCAGCCTGTGTTGCGGCCAGCGGTGGCATTTTCGAAAATCAGCTTTAAGCACCAATAAATTTAAATTAAAGGTAATTTCACGAAGTTAACTTTACATTCATACTTTAAATGTAACAGGTATTATGCTGGTTTATTATTTTGTTCCATTTATTGTCAGTAATCGTTACCTTCTATTCTGAGTTTAAAACAGTCATAACTCCATAACCGTCCAAAATCGGACACATGTTTATATGAACTTTTTTGATCACAAAGACCTAGGAAATCACCTCCTGCAGTTATGTCCTAAAGTCATGAAACACCCTGTATATACAAGTATACAATGATCATAATATAATAAATAAAATTCATAAGAACAAAATAACTTATAAAAAGTTATAACTATTCTTAACAGTGTCTTATAAACATTTCTCTATAATATGTATCCTTCAACTCTTTCGAGGCTAGATTATTTTTTATATATATATATGATAATTAAAATATGAACCAGTTTATAATGTGTACATTAATATCTATATTTCTGTGTGTACAGCCGTTGATGTTTAGACGGAAATTATATCTTGTTTCTTGTTTCTCCTGGTAAAAGTTTTCCCTTTGACAGGCATTCCATCTGTGTGCCCCAATACCACTTGTTATACAAGGGAATCCTTATTAGACATAATGGAAATTAGAACACTGGAGATGATTAAACGTCATATAATCTATCTGCAAGAGAAGACTGCCATATATAGGCCAATAAATATAAAATATGATTATATTCCAAGTCTACAGTCATATGGGATGTAACGTCATGCAGTTAGGTGGGGGGGGGCCAGCAGTGTTTCAAGGAACTTACAGCCTCTATCTTCAGATTCTAGAAAACTCTAATCTTATTACTCACTGCCATGAAAACCTCAAATCTCACATAATTATATATATTTTCCTTCTGAGTTCTATTTGCATATAGAGATTTTTTACCATGTAGTTCTTGAGATGAAACAAAGGGGCTCTGTCTGTAACATAGGTTATGCTTCTAAGATATGTTTGAGGTTTCCTGTCTCCATAATTGTGGCTCAGAGAATCTTGATATTTTATGTGCTCAATTCAACGAATATTGAGATCACAATTTCAATGTCAGTGTTGAAGTCCATTTTCATGGTGGCAGCAGGGTCCTCTGAAATATTGATACCTAGCTGCCAAACTGTAGGATGTCACATTCCAGAAGACTACAGTCTTAATATTCCATAAAGTTTAATCACTCCTGTTTGAATTACCCGACAGGTGAATTCAGAAGGCAGAGAAGCTTAAGGATATTTCTGAGAAAAACAAATAGAAAACAACTGACCTTCGTCTCTCAATTCTGAGTATGATTTATCTCGTTCTGATTGAATCTCATACTTCTCCTTAAATCTCAGTCACAGAATTGCAAATTTTCAACTCAAACGTGGTGGCATTAACCATAGTAGAGACAGAAATCTGTGGAACATATTTCAGATGGCAGTGGGTTGATTACTATTCATTCTGTTGTCAGAATGTAGATATTTTATTCAATATTTCATCCCTTCACATATACCAATAAGGAAATAAATAAATAAATATATTGTTACTTTTAAGACTCCATTAGTATTGAAAATATGAATTTATTAAGAGTACAGTCTCATGAGTATATGACAAGTACTTTGGAGAAGGCCTCATGTTTCAGAGGAATACGGAGTTGGTATGTTCTTCCAAAACATTGAGCTTTCTTTGAACCACATAACATTCAAATCAAGAATTTCATTCTCCTCTTAATTGCCTTTATAAGAACACAAATCCAACAAATTTATTTAGTTCCTTTTTCCTGATACTGTAGAATTTCCCAAAACTTCATGTTATTGCTCAGTGTTTTATACAAAACTTGCTTTACTGCATGTAGGAAGTGTTTCATCCATAACAATAAAGGAAGATAGAGTTACCTCTATGTCTGTTATCACCTCATCATAAAGGCATATAGAAGGAATAATAAAAAAGATAAATGCAGGAATAATTGTTAAAACAAAAGTGTAATATTTACAAATATCCCAGTTCATGTGTCAAACAACTGGAAAACCAATGATTTTGAAAATGTTGGATGAAGAAAACCAGCATTCTGATATGACAGGTTTCTCAGGCTGTTGAAGATGCTAACTCCAACAGCTCCACTGCAGAGAACATGATTCAGTTGGCTGGCTGTGTAGTGACACCAACTCGTAATGTAAATTGCAGTGCTGCAGTGTATGAGGATCTTCCAACATGGAGAACATCTAAGAACAATATTGATGGAGCAATCCGCAAGCTTCTGGCTCAAGTAGAGGCATTGAAAGTAAGTATGGTAACCATAATTTGCTCTATTAGGAAGCGCTCATATACAGACAGGAATCATTAATTCTTTCCATGCTGATTTTATACATACATTGTCTTCTGTTAGCATATTCTCATGATAATGCATAATTTCTGTTTGTTGAAGAAGAACAAATAGCTTAAACTGTTGTGTGTGTGTGTGTGCTGAGAACCAAACGATTAAAAAATTTCTGTGTTCAGGAAATTAGGCGTCATCTTCGTCAGAAACGGCCTCAAGATACTACTTCATATGATGCCAGTCTTGAAGATGAAGATAATAATGATGGCGTAGAAGAAATATTACAGGAAGAAGAAGAGGAAGGAGAAGAAGGAGTATATGGAGAAGCAGAAACAGAGAGTCACAATGTAACAAATATTAGAAAAGTGCAGTCTGGTCAGGAAAGGGGTGTTGAAACAGTAACAGAAAGTAAAAATATTGGAAAGGAAGGGAGACGTGTTGGAAACCAGACAAAAAATTCACATGATCGTCAGCATAATAGAAATCATTACAAAGGAGACCAGTACAAAGGAACAAAGAAACCAAAAGTATATGCAGCAACCACTATATTGACAGTAGCAAGGGAAGATAGTGTTAGGCAGGATAAAACAAATGAGAAGTTTGATGAAACTTTATTTGAGGAATATGACAGTGAAAATTCTCAGGGAGGTTCATTAGTAACTACTGAAAATTCAAGATTTCACCACCGACACCACCACTTATCTTCAAATTCTGGACCTCCCTTCTTCCATTCTACAAACATGACAACAGATCCATCAGCTCATGTGGATTCTGCAATTGAAGTTACTTTGGGCTTCCTGGATTTCAACATCACTGAAGGGCCTACTACAGAGTACTCTGTACCACTGAACTCTACAACATCAAAGCCAACTTCAGAGCAGAGAGTGAAGTTCTCAGAACCAGCAGCAACCAATGGAAACAAGGTGAGTTACTTTTTTCTCCCTTGATGTGCATATAATTTTAAACTATAATGTGAAGGTTGTGTTCATCCATACGTTTGATCTTAAAAACTACTTGATGGAGCTCTATGAAATTACTATGGATAGGGTCTATGCTAAAGTTGGCAAGTGACTCCAATTTTGCTCCTGTTTAGTCAATTCTGCACTCTGAAAATCAAGTTGAACTTTATTGACTTCATCAGAAATGGCTAATCACACAGAACTTTTATACAAAATAAAATTATAGATTAAATGTTACAGTTTATGAATGACTATAGTATATAGAAAACAATGGTAAGTACAAAACATTGTTAAAGTAGATGTATTGAACCCATTTGATAGAGATGCAACAAATAAGTAAGTTAAATTACACAGTTAAAGATATGAAGGAGAAATAAACATTAATTGCACACTATTTCAACAATAAATAAACCTCAATGCAAATGGAATATACTTTGGCATATTTGCTCAAAGCAAGAACTGTGGAGCAGGAGAAATGGCCATTGCTGGTAACGGCTGTGTAACACACAACAATGGCATAACTGTTGAAAGTAGTGTTTTCTGTGCGGTCCGTGCCAAGGCTATGTAATTAGGACCAGCTGCCAATATGGGAGAGTCCTGAAGTGGCAGTTAGAAGAGTAGGAAGTTGGTGTGGCTGCAAGCCTACTAGGATGTGAGCCCAGGAGGAGAGGATCATCCACTATTGGAAGACATTACCAAGCAGCACCATGAAGTCAGTGACTAAGAACACCAGCCTTTAGCATTGACACAAGTTGTTTGCTAAAGTGTCCAGTAAATCCCTTTACCAATTCAAACCCTGTCTATATCCTCTCAGACTGACAATATAGAATCTCAAGGAATACATTTGAAAATACACGTACAGTATTTCAACCTGTAGTTCACATTTCTAGTGTTTTTAACTATTGTGTATGTATCTCATTAGTTTTCTAAGGAATTACAAGAATGCATGATATAAACCAGAAATTTTGATTAGTAAATATGTACACATATAATCTGGATGTAAATTGTTAGTTGTAATTGTAAATTAATGTTAGTTCATATCAGTCCAGTATAACACTAATTTTACCTGAAGTTCAACGTTTACTTATTTAAAAAAAAAACGCTCACTGTGGAGAAATGTTAGTATATGACATAAAGTATAGCCACTCAAGCTTAATGGATTTTTTTTTTACTTTGTCCATCATCTGGTATTATAAAAACACTAAAAATGCAACGTTTCAGAAACTGGATCTGTTTCCATCTTCTGGTGAGGTGGTGTGAGACACCTACTCAGTTGGGCCCAATCACTGGACCAACGCTTAGTTTACTCATCATAACCAATCCAACAGAGTAAGTGTCTCCCACCTCCTCACCAGAAGACGGAAACAAATCCAGTTTCTAAAATGTCATGTTTATAGTACTTTTGAGAATACTGGACATTGGACAAAGTCCAAAAACCCAATAATCTTGAATGTCACACACAAAATCTACCTAAAAATTACAGAGCTCATTAGCCTCTAAAATATAAATATTTGCTATATAAGAATGTTTTAAATACAATGGAATAAAATACAATAACTTTTACTCTGTTGTATGATTAGCTATGGAATAATAGACTTGTCTCTGCAGTAAATAAAAGAATACATTTGCAAAAAATTTGCAATTTCCATTCTCATATTTGAACTTCTTGCAACACAGTTTCTGTAAGTGTATAATTTTTTTTTCTGTCCATTTTATATAATTTCCATTATATCTGTACTCATTTATTTTTTCTTCATTATATTTTTTTAAATAATTCAAATACTTAATTATTATTTCACAACAGTATGTGGCCCTGTGTTTGTAAGATAATTTTATACTTTACTTATATGTAATTCTTTGCATCAGCTTGGTATAGGTCCCAGTCGTATTGATGTGACAGTGTATCGACCTCAGAAGCCTGGCTACAGAGTCCAACATGCAAATAATATCAACAGTAGCACTGGTAACAGTAATAGCAACAAGCAGATATTTCTTCCTGAAGGTCATGGTCAGCACACTTGTTACTGTCAACCTGATATGTGAGTACCTGATTCAAGAAGTCAGTCACAGCAACAATAAATACTGTCACCTTTAGCACTGAACATTATCCCTGCAATTCAGTACTTAATTGTTTGACTACCTGGAAAAAATCATCTTGGTTGTTTTCTCAATGATCACCAAAACAGTACAAATTTGACTGCTGTACATTTCAGATACTGTTTCTGAGTTGGTACACAACTAATGCAAGCCACAGAATAAGAAGAAAAAATTCTCTTCTGTGAAGATCTTAATGTTTGACACCTGAGGGGGTGGCCACATAGTTCACCCAGTCAGAAACCCCATAGATGGAACATACTTTGTGTATCATACTGGAAACTATTAAATGACTAAAACATTGTTAATAAGGACCATTTAATGTAACTTGTTTATTAGCAACAGGATACAGTGTATTTGTCACATCAAAGATATAATATTGTATCAACGAACACATAACCAGACAAATCTTCGTCCTTGAATGCTTCTAGCTTTATATGGGTCACCAAATATGATGGATGTTGTTAAGAAATCTGAGAGGATTTACTTGTATTTTATATATTTATGTTTACATCTATAAAAGATTTGTGGGAACATCCCACATGTCATATTTATACAGCACCCACTTTCCCGCTCACTTTTCACCATCACGCGCACTAACCAATCACGTTGCTTCCAACGCTAGCATTTATACAGCAGTTGCTGTCTAGCATCATCCAGATCATTACACGTGCTAGCCAATCAGTGCTCTGCAAATTTCGCTCCTCCATCACGCACTGTATAAAAGGCGGAGCACATTGCTCGCCACAGTCAGTCAGCAGCAGTGACCACACCAGCCAGCCAGCTATTACACTTGGTCCAGAGCGATCGGTTTTCGGAGTCATTGGCACTTCACTGCGTCAGGAATGGCTGCCTCGGCTCTCTGGCGGTCATGCCCGACTCACTGGGCATCTCGGCTTCCTCGACTCGCTGGCGGTCATGCCCAACTCACTGGGCAACTGGCGCAGCTGCCGTCACTCCAGTGACTGCGCTCTGCAACCAGACTTCTCCCAGCAACCACGCTCTGCGATCAGGCAACTTCCGACAACTGCCGCACTGTGACCAGGCAACTCCCGGCAACTGCCGCACTGCGGCCAGTCAACTCACTCAGCTGCCATAACATTAGTCAACACACCACAGCTGACATTATTTCTACCGGCGCATGCAGGCCTACTTCACCAGCCAAACATCCCAGCCGAACGGCCCTTTTCAGGGCCTACAAACTTTCCGAAGTGGTTTGTCTATTGGAGTATTGACAAATCCAACAGATTAATGAAATTACTGAAGAGAATTTATATTCAGAACCCATTCCACTCTATCAGTTCTAATTGTATTCTAGTTTTTCCTTAACATCAGATACAAGAATGGCATCAATAATGACTGTACATCCCAAACATTTCGGTCTACTTCCATTATCAAGGGCATTTGTATATGCAGATATCATCTACTAGGAAGCAGGCAGTAAGCAGAACCAGTTGCTGCCGGCTTCTTGCTGGTTTTGGGTTTGGCTTACTCCTGTACCATGAACATGGAATCTATACATTCCTCAGAAACATCGATGAACGTCTACTACAAGGTGTTACAACCCAAAAGATCATACTCTTCTTAAAATTCTTCATAAAATAAGCACCAATGTAATACATTAAAATATGTGTCTAAAATTACACTATACTTAACTGCTCAATATTTTTACAATGCTATGCAGTGATTCAGAGTTAATATTGAGCTATAGTTTCTCTCACCTGGCCACTGTCATGTTCAGCACCCAATCATTGAGATTATACAGAATCCTTCCCCATGGGTTTCCTATTCCAGAAGTCCATTCCTTTATCATTGTCAAGCCGAAAGAAGGTCAGTAGACCATTACTGAAGATATTAGAAAATAGGTTCACACAGGCTCCATAGTAACTGATGTAAGTGTTGAGAGAAAGTGAGACACTTTAATGTAAAAATGAATAAATTTGTTATAAGAGGAGTACACTCTCTTGGGTTGTAATGTGTTGTTTGGAGAGAGAGTGATATTTCAGAGGAATGTATTTTCCCCATCTTTAGAGTCACAGAGTAAAAAACTAGGAGAAGCAGATGGCAAGTTTAGCTCAGCTGGAATCAACTTTATTTCCTGCTTCTACTGATATCTTGCTCGAGTTCTCAACCCTAAAGAGTGAGGTCATCTGTTCTGACACAGTATTTGGTCTTTCTGAAATATGTAGCATTACAAACTAGAACACTGTACTCTTCCTAATCATCACCATGAGAACTTCAGACCCAACATATACATTAGAATTTTAGTTTCAAGTCAACATTTTTAAATGTAACCATCAGGATAAACATATTGTCACATGTATGAGTGACTCTAAACAGGGTTTGGATTGGTGACTCAATTTATTGAACACTTCCAGATCATAACTACAAGTAACTACAGTGCTATCACTAATTCACACACTCTGCAATTCACTAGAGCACATACAAAGTCTTCAGAGTCTGCTGTGTCTTCCCCAGTTGTTACCTGATAATGGCTTTAATGGTGGATGTTCCCTGTGCCTCAGTTACCAGCTTCTAACAGCAACAGCTCACAATGACTGAACTCCAGTTCTCTGACTAACTCACTAACTCACAAACCAACTCTTCACTTCCCTGCTCTGCACACACTATTTTTTTTATTGCTAGTGGGGTGGGACTAAGTCCCTTGTACTGCAGCCACTTCTGGCTTATTGTACCAGCTCCAGATGATAGGTGAGGGTCACTGTGGAGCAATTGGTGGAATGAAGATTGCCAGGGGAAACCGGATTACTCAGAGAAAACCTGCCCCAGTGCCACTTTGTCCACCACAAATCCCACTTGACCAGACCCGGGATCGAACCCGGGCTGCCGTGGTGGGAAGCCAGTGACTAACCGCTTGAGCTATGGCGCGGCCACTGCACACACTAACTCTAACTAATTGTTCTGCTTAAAACATCTGTGCATGGACCGCACAGAAAACACCATGCCTCTATTGCTGTTCAATTGTTGCTTGTTAGGAAACTGTTGCCTAGCAATGGGCTTGTTTACAAAATCATTAATTAGCAATGGGTCTGCATGCCTCCTGAAAACTATTTGGTCTACTGTCATTTCTTCTATTCTGAGGGCTGTGATCAGCTTAGCCTTTCTTCCCTGTGGCTTTGTTCCCATGGTGATTACTCTCCAACTACTCCTGCTGTTCTCTCCTTAAGGCCACTCCTCCTGAGCAGCTCCATAATAATGTGCAAACTGGTCCAGGTGTACCACTATCAACCTCAATCTAGGGTTCCTTTTTGGTTGCTGCTGGCATAAGTTCCAAAAGTGGTCAGTGCTCCAGCATCTCTGGCTCTTAAGCTGCTAGTACCCTTGTCTTGTGTTTCAGAGAGGGTAACTGTTACACAATATTCTACAAGTCATTTTTCGAATCCTCACAGAAGACCTGACAGTGCCCTTCCATGACCTTCAGCCCAATGGTTTGTCCAAGGGCCTCGTAAAATATCTCCTTGCTTCCCTGGCACAGCTGCTGTTTCAGACCTCTGTTCCTTATGGCATTGTTGCATTCAGGGCCATTCTATCTTCACTTCTCAACCGTCCACCCTTTATGACCACGTCCCCTATACCGTGCAAGAATGGCACAGCGGGTTGTCTGGCTGCAGGTGGCAGCCAACTTCTTCCAGGACGCACCATCACCCTGGGTCCATTTCTCGGCTGTCGGCGGTGCCCTATGACCAAAGGTCAGTCCCCATATCGCTATAGCAGTTCTCTAGTTTCCACCATGGCCTCTTCCTTATGGACTTCCTGAGGCGCCATTATATCCTCCAACTTTTCTCAATTAGCCTCCATATCTGTTGTGTCCATTTCCTTCGACCTTTATTTGAAGACATCCACCACGACGTCCATTTTATCTGGTTGGGAGACCACCCTGGCCAACATCCTTTCATGATGGGCATCTAACTTTGCCCATCACCTTTTCTTGGTTGGTTTCCATCTTGGCCAGCAGTTTTTCTTTCAGGAGTTCTTGACTGGCCCTTATTTCTTCTTTCAGGTGTTCTTGGTTGGTTTTTATTTCAGCCAGAAGGTGTGCCATTATTTGTTCCATCTCCATAGTGTGGCGATATAGCTTCTTACTGCAGTCTCCAATCCAACCACTTCTGACACCAGTTGTTACGATCCAGTGCAGTTTCCAATCCATCCCACTTCTGATATCAGTTGTCAAGGGTATGAATGATTATAGAGAGGGTTTGGATTGGCGATTCTGGATGGTAACTAGAAGTAACTAAGCACTATTGCTAATTCATATAATCTGCAGTTCACTACAGCACATACTAAGTCTTCACAGTCTGCTGTGTCTTCACCAGTCATTGTCTGGTAACATCTTCCAAAGGCAGATGTTGCCCTACTTTGGGGTTTCCGAACTATTCTTGTGCCTCAGTTACCTCTGTTGCTGTTCAATTGTTGCTTTTTAAGAATCTGTTTTGCCTAGCAGTGGATGTTGTTCACGGAGTCATTATTTAGCAATGGGTCTACAAGCTACAATATGCACACAGTCCTGGATGACACAGGTGTTTTGTAGTAATATTCATGAATTGTGGAAGTATTCGCACATATAGCACATATAGTGCTCATTATGTGTCAAAATGAATATAATTTTTGGCAGCAAGAACTTTGATCAGTGAGTGGACTACGTTCCCTGTATGAATAACATACTAGTCAACAAGATGGGGATAAACCCTGCATTTTTAAATGTCTAGTACTATGTTAGAGGGCTCTACAGAGTACTGTTGTAATAACTTCATCTTCTTTTTCTCTTCCTCCTCCCTTCCTCTTCTTCTTAAGTGCCATCATCATTTCTAAAAGTATTTCCATGCACAAAACAACCGCCAAAATCATCACAGCCACCACCATGATCACCACAACCATCATCATCAGAACTGCAGCCATGACAGTCACCAATCTTTTCACTACAGCTATCTTTACCTTAATAACTGGGAATGAGTTGAATAAACTCAAGAAGATAATAAGCATCAGAAATTAATGTCAGTCATTTTTATTCAGAAACCTGCTCTATTCTTCTTGCGAGATGAGATGTCTTTAGTCTTCATACCATTCATATCATATTATACAGGATGAAGTAATCCCATGCACATCATTTATAAATTTCAGTCTCACAAGGCGTGAGGAGAAGGAAATTGCAAAAGAAGCCCGTCGAAGAATTAAAGAAGAAAGACTGAAGAAGAAAGAACGAAAGCTGAAGAAAAAAGCAAAGCTGGAGAAAGAATGTCTGGCAGAGAAAATGAATTGTTTCAATCATGATAATGATCATTGGAAGACAGAACCTCTGTGGACAGGTAATAAAGACAAAAGAGTGAAAGTTTAATTGTAATATTTATTTGAATACCAAACACCATAGTTTGGGATAGACATACTTCAAAGTCCTTGTGAAACACTGTTGACATCTGTGACTTCACTGTATTAACCCTTTGACTGTTCACCAGAACAGTTTTGTGTGTTTTCATCATGATGACCAAAACTGAAGATCTGACTATTGTACATATATTGTGCATAGTCTATCTTATTTGTAACTTAACCAATGCAACAAATGGAACTTTGTTCTTTAATGAAGATTTTAAAATATAACACTTTGTAACTTGACCACTTAGATAAAACAAATCATAGATGGAACACATTCCATTGCTTCTATTTGAATTTGCAAAACCACATAGAGATGTTTAATAATTAATCAGTATTTGGTGCATTTACTGTCCCACTATCCAGTACCACTTATGCACTTCTCTGTCCATTTGTTACTTCATGTCAGTACCATTGCTCACTTCCTGCATTCCCCACTACACTGAGGTGAACAGTGACTGATTCCCTAACTGATTTACAAACCGACTCTTATAGACTTATCACTTATAGGGAAGATTCTAGCATGTTTGTAAGCATGTCAGCTGAGCAGTTTTCATGAGCATTCCAGATGTTGCAAGAGTCATGGACAGGCCAGGTGATGTAATCCCCCAGTGCTTATGTCTCATGACAATATAATGGAAAACAAATATATGTTCACATGGAGATGATAGTACTGTATTTTTATTTTTTCATCAGTAAACAGCAAAAATATGTGAACACATACTGGAGTTCAATTCAAATTAAGAAGCTGGACTAAGTGTAGCATTTCAAGAGTGATATCAGATCCTTTCTATCACAGCATTCTATTCTGTAGTTGAGTATAGTCTCATGAATTAGCAGAATGTGATGTTCAGGTATTCTTATTCCTATGTAAAGATGGATGGTCTCAAATTATGTTGTGTTTGAAATTTAGTTGAAGTTCTAGGTTTATGTAAATTTAGAATTCTATGCCTTACTGACATGTCCAATCTCAGTAGTTTGACAAAGGGACAGCTTTGGAACAGGTGTCATATTATAATTTAAAGTTAAAAAAAATAAATTTTAAATTTGCCTGAACTACTGTTTCTAAAATCATGTTCTGTTAAACGTGACAAGCAGTTTTGAGAATCAAACTAATTTGTTTAGATCAAATATGCATTTTAATAATAATGATATTATAGGCTTATATTTGCACATTGGAGTAATTATAATGGCAACCATGTTTCATATGAAAAAAGCTTTACTACTAGTGTCAAGTTCTGACACTGATTTAATTTTCTCTAAGATGTTGTATAACAAATAACTAAAATATTTTAAGATTTGAGATTTTTATTGCTGTGAAGATTCATGTGGTATTATGGGTCATGATTAAAGTGAGTCAAGTAGATATTCTTCCAAAACATTGGTACATGCTTTCCAGACTAAATGGTGTCCTAACCCACATGATTGCAATATAAACTTAAAATATTTCTGCAAAAATATTACACTTGATATATATGTAAAATTTTGATTTCAAGTAGGTATAAAAAGTGGATATACAGAGCATACTTTTGTTAAAAACTTTGAAAAATTGTGCTTTTAATCTTTTTTTATTGCTAGTGGGGTGGGACTAAGTCCCTTGTACTGCGGCCACTTCTGGCCTATTGTACTAGCCCCAGATGATAGGCGAGGGTGATTGTGGAGCAATTAGTGAAATGAAGATTGGCAGGGGAAACCAAAGTACTCGGAGAAAACCTGCCCCAGCGCCACTTTGTCCACCACAAATCCCAGTTGTCCAGAACCAGGATCGAACCCGGGCTGCCGCGGTGGGAAGCCAGCAACTAACCGCTTGAGCTATGGCACGGCCCTGCTTTTAATTTTTTGTAGTATAATGTTCAAACCTATTGCAGGTTAATGCATTGAGAATTATTAAAAAATGTAATGTGAAAAATGTTATATTTCTTGCAAATTCTGCAATTTGAATTTAAGTAATTGCTGAGTATTGTATGTGCACTTGTTCTTCAAGTCTACAAATTATCCAGTACTTCTTACAGATTGTCTGAAACAGAAAATACAAGGAGAGAGGTAACCTCAGAAGCAGTAGAACAGATATTATATATAAATTAAAGTCTCTGCTGAAAGTTCACATTTACTGTTTCATAATTGTAAATTAAATTCTTTAAGATTATATGTTACTTAAAATAGTAACAGATTTAATGACATATTTGTTCTAGAGGGTCCCTTCTGCTTCTGCATGAATGCCAACAACAATACATACTCATGTCTGAGGACCATCAATGCAACTCATAATTTCCTCTACTGTGAATTTGTCACAGGTCTTGTCACATTCTATAATCTCCGAATCGGTAAGATGATGAATAATTTGCATGTATAATTGTTTCTTCCATCCAATCAATCATTTGATATAGTACATTTATATATGCTTACAGAATTTGGTCAAGAAGAATAACCCAAATTTGCTTTGGTTACAGTGGACATAAACTTACATTTATTACTGTTGTCATCACAATCCTCACTATCACCATCATCATTCATTAATAATAATAATAATAATAATAATAAAAAGTCTAATGTGGAAGAATTTTCTCTTCTTCATGTTATCCAGACTGGTTCTGGGGTCCACCCAACCTCCTATCCAATAGGTAACAGGAGATTCTTTCCCCAGGTGTAAAGCAGGAGTGTGAAGCTGACCACTCACCTCCAACTAGTGCTGATGTCAAGAAAATGTGGATTTATACATCCACTGCTCCATACACCTTCATATCATAGTGCTTAATTAGTTAAGCAGAGGGAGGATTTTACCTTAATAATCAGTCTAACAGTCTGGCAGTTAGGTCACCTTGTTGAAGTAATCTGGCCTTATTCATCCAGTATTTTCTTCAAAAGTCTTACCTGGTTACTTGATACATGTGGCTGGTAATTTTATAATACTTTTGCAAGTCTGTTTCTTTGCATTCTGTCCACATATTGATTCCATTTCATTTTGTATATCGAAATTTTGTTTGACATGGGTTCCATTTTTAATTATTTCAGTATGTCTCCATTTATTCTGTGACCCATCCAATCAAATTCCACTGTTCAGCAAGTAATTATCGTTTCAGCATCTGTAATTCTTACATTTGTTTATTTTTCTGTGCAGTATTTGATTACTCAGTAAAACCAATTTGAGATTCTATTCTCTGAAATTTCTGGTTATTAAATTAAAAAATAGTGGATCATTAACACTTGCTTTAGTCATGGCTATATAAACTAAACACAATAATGTTTTACTGCATTTTTTTTAAATCCTTAGGAGTTTGGAGTTATGATGATGTTTATAAGGGTTAAGAATTAGATTAATCATCAACAGATTTCCTAAGGATGCAGATGCGACTTCCAAAACTTCAGACTCAGAAGAGAAATTAAAGAAGCGGAAAGAAAAATGGGAAATACATTATTTTTAGTATGCTATTATAAAATACAAATTGTATTCATAGAAATTATACTCCATGACAAAATACATTCATGCATATAGGTTCTGTATCCAATGGCTTCGGCCTTGTATGGATGTGCTGGAACGTGTAATAAATACAATACAATTCAGTTATCCCCGAAACTCGGTACTGTTTCTCACAATGTTTTCTATGATCATATTCAACATATTTTCTATTCTTGATACATTCAGGCACATGAATAAAGTATTTTACAGCATGCGTTTGGGTTAAGGTAACCCACCATAATTGGATCTCCTATATTCATTCATTCATTCATTTATTTATAGTTCCAAAAAATCCATAGAGGCATCTGCCTCAGATATAGAACAAGTCAATAATACAATGTAACATATAAATATACATACATAATCAGATAGTCATCATCATCGTCAAAATTTAAATACTCAATACAACAAAGCTACTGTACAGCAATACATTCCATGTATCAAAATAACATTTAAAATTACATACATGATCAAAAGACCACCAAGATCCTTAATATAGTAATATAAAATCTATTTTCTTAATATATAATACACCTGTATCACAACAGTACTAGCACCCTGTACTAGAACTGTGATCAGTTTCATATCACTAATAATGCCAATCACAAACATTTCTACTGATGACATGTTTTGAACAGATAGGCTTTTGATTTTCCCATGTGTTTAAGCTGAAATCTGAATGCCAGAATGGTAACAAGAAGTCACAGCTTTTTAAACTTTTTTGAGCCTTGAATTAGGTGATGTGCTATAGAGCAGATTTGATTACAATGATTGAAATGTAAGAATGTGAAGAACATACCATATATTCCCACTCAGCAGGTCTGTGTAGCAGTACCACTCTTGACATCTGTCTGGGAGGTGCTAGGTTTGAATCTTGGCTAGGATGCCAGCTGTCCTGACTTGAGATTTTGCATGGTTTCCTTCAGTAGCTTCAAGCAAATGCCAGTTTATTATCTTAACTAAGACAAGACTGTATTCTTTAACGTTCTTTCCGATTCATTATTCACCAGTCACCCTACCATTTGATACTATAGAGTCTTAGTTACTGATAGCTACATGAAGTAAACCATGAAACCTGAACAAAAAATCCATAAATCTCAGCAGATGATCAGGGACCTTATGAGTGGAGGATTAACTGTTAAATATTACTGTAGCCTCCTAAGTTAAGAAGAAACAAAGCTGTAGTATAGGAAATATGAACTCATTTGCTGCATGGTACTATATTTACACGTGAAGTTGCTTACCAATAACATGGTACTAGCTTCCTTGATGCTACAGTACCGTTTGACAGCCTTTATGAGATATCTGCTGCTGCATGCATTTGAACAGTTCATCATTTCATGGACTGTCTGTGATTGTTTTGAAGTGACATTAATTTTTTGTTGGGTAAGTTCTTAACTCTGATTTTATGTACTTCTCTCATGAGCATAATTGGTAACTAACAGTACCAAAAAGAAGATACAATGTTGCTTTCTGCTAACTTTCTTTCCCAGATACCCACAATTTCAGTATTTGGGTTGGAAAGAAAATAACATCAAGAATATTGTTTATGCAAAAAATTGTTGTTTGGTGAACATCAGGATTATCAAATTTGTCTGGGTGTTAATATAGACAAAACCTGTAATCAGTGGGGCCAGCCCAAATTCAGCCAATTGCCACACTTGGTAGTGGTGCCACTGACTCACCATTTCTGACATAGTTTAGTCCATTGCTATTTGCTAAAATTTTATGATCCTCAAGTAAAGTGGAAAATGTTAGTCTATGAGTCAGGCAAGGAATCACATTAAAACAGATCCAAAAAAACATGATCACTATATTTGTTTGAAGATCCGTTTGAGCAATGGAACCGTGTACATGCATTGACGGATGTGGAACGGTCATACCTGCAAGATCAGTTGGCACAACTTAAAGCCTGTCGTGGCACTAAGCAGTGCACTGTGGGGAATGCAGCTTCATCCCAAACACCTACTGGCTCATACACTGCACCCTCTTCCACCTTGGACAATACTGCCTCTATAACAAGTACTAGCAGCCGCTACAAGAAGAGAAAATATCAGTCTCCAAGTAAGTTTGCAATAGAAAGGCTTACAATGAGGAGGATATATGGGGCAGTATGATTTTGGTATTGCCCTTGATCTCCCAGATTTTGTGTGTGCATTGTGAGATTTCAGGTTCTGAAGTTGGTGACAGTGAAAATTGTTGTCTTCTGAGATGTGATGTATAGTTTTGTAGGCAGGTACCAACGTTCTTCCAGAATTATGGTACATATCTACCAAATTACATGGCGTTACATCCAAGAAAATAGTAATCATGGGTGTGTGTGTGTGTGTGTGTTAGTGAGTTAGTGAACATGCACACTTTTCACGAACTAAAAATTCAATGAAGTAAATCACATAGTGGAACCCACACAATTTTGGGGGGAGTAGTGGTTTTGCATGTGAAATCAAGGAAAATCTTAAGTGGAGCACTCAGATTAAGGATGCGAGATCATTGAAATTGAAAGTTAAATGACGAAAAGCTTAAACAGAAGAACATGGGTGTTTCACTGCATATTAACAGGTAGACATGAAAGTCAGAGCAGTGTATAATTAAAAGCTTGCACTGGCATTGAATTGCTGGTCTGTATATAATTTTATCACCAAGTACATGAACAGTATTTCACTGTGGGAGCTGTCATAGTTTTCCTAACAAGTCTGAATCATATCCATAGTTGACTGTTTGCACTGGGATCTTAGGATCAATCACTTAGGCTCTGCCTATACCTTATTTCCTGTAAATTAAGATTGTGATTGCTGTAAAATTTGCAGATTTTTGATATTTCTCTCCAGTACATTATATCTGTGCTGTTCATGAAACTGAGAATTAAACAATTCCTATCAGAATTTTAATTGGTATCATAACAACTTCTGGACATATTTCATTGACACACAAACCCATTAGCAAAAGAGAGAAATTTTAAGACAATGTAAAATATATCACTAATGATCATAATCCCTTCTCAATTAAATTCTTTCACCAGTTTATATTTAAGATTCCACTAAATATTGTGTGTGAAGTAGGGTAGGATGGTATGTTGCTACTTTCTCACCAATATACTTCCCAGACAACAGTTTTGTAACAGATATTGACCCATTAGTATGCCCAGTGTAATAGGACTGTAGGATCATGCATCTGTAATGAGTACTAAAACGTAGAACAGCTCCAAATCAGATAAACCATTTCAAGATCTAAAAGAAAAAGATTAAAAATTACGTGTAGACTGCAGCCATTATGAGGCTGGTGCTATTCTCTAATATTTTATGC
The DNA here is from genome assembly GCF_002891405.2 of Cryptotermes secundus. Classification (NCBI taxonomy): domain Eukaryota; kingdom Metazoa; phylum Arthropoda; class Insecta; order Blattodea; family Kalotermitidae; genus Cryptotermes; species Cryptotermes secundus. The sequence continues at coordinate 295,901 of NW_019730109.1, forward strand.
TGCTGTCTATTGAAGATTTCACATTTAAAACTAACCTGATTTCTGGGCATGTTTAAATGCATGACAGCTGTGACATAACTTTTGACTTCTTCAACTTCTCCAGATAGTCTTAACTATTTGGTCATTTAGATTCAGGTACTAGACAACATAGTTGATCTCTTGAAATATCGGTTAGGAGGTCACTGGATCAGTTGAGCAGAAATTATACTATGTTTTAATTGACTAAACTGTATTGTAAAAGCATATCATCTGTAAATTGATTTTTCATTCAGCGTGTGCCCTTGATATTATTCAATAAAATCATAAGGTAATTGTCTTTGTATTTCTATTTTATTTTTTAAGAAGAAAGTGATAAGCTTAGCTTGATCTTCATGTAAAGTAGAGGTTTTATTGGGCTGAAGTGTGGTAAATTATGTTCATCTGATAGATTTTAGAATAAAATACCAGCATCACATTTAATTGGCCTGTGAGACATCAAGGCTCCCACATTTTCTCTAGACAGTCAGCTCACAGATCGCCACAGATAGTCCTGCGTTTCATTAGATCAGCATGAGGAGTACCAGTCCAGCCAACTGCATACATCTAAACTGTGTCCTGAGGCAACTGTAAGCAGCAAGGAAAATGTACGAAGCAGCTGTGTAAATTTATTTCTCGCTTTCTGAATTCTTTTTCATTGTCTCTGTTACCCCATGTCAATGTCTCATTACAGAATTTCACCAAAGTTCCAACCAATTTTTAATATTCGAGTTTTCACTAAATGTAATTCCATTTGAAGAATGGCAATGACATTCTGAATGATGCATATGAGATTTGAGGGTGTCATAGTGGTGAGAATTAAGACTGGATCATCTGAGTTATGATAATCCAGTTTAGTAGATGGTTTTAGATGCACCAAAGGAACCTACTGCCTCCATCTTCTTCTCCAGAACACTGGCAACAACCTACTAATCTGCACTTCTACCAGTCAGACAAACCCCATATGTAAGTCACTTAGACCCTCTCCCCCTCCTGTCTGTATGTATGTGTCTGTGTAAATTCTACCTGTTGGCTGATGGTTGTGTCATTGCAATATGCAAATAAAATTTGCCTTGTACGCGCTGTTAGATATGGTCTCTGGGGTTGACCTCAAAACCCTTGAAAGCTTTGGTAGGGGGTTGTTCCTTACTTAAGGTAAGGCAGGCCATCGAGGCCCATAGGGTTGTGAGACACTGGGGATCCCATATTTTCCATAGAAAATCTTCTCACAGATGGCAGTGGGGTTGTCAGCCTTGTGTGCTGGTCGCCCTTTCCCCCAAGGAGGATTCCTGGTACTCATTTCTGTTGCAGGCTAGGTCAACCCCAGGACCATGGTGCGGCTGGAAGAATTGGGTAAATTGAAAAGAACCACGTTATTGGGACTTGAACCTGTGATCATCCAACTTGAGGCGTAGTACTTTGGCTAGCTATGCTAGCGTGTACCCCTGTTCATTAGTTAAATAACGATAAATTTCAGTTGGTTTCAAAGGTCTTTGACACAAATTTCTATGGACATAAACTGCATAGATAGAGGCACAAAATCATACAGAAAGCAAGAAGCTGTTCAGTGCAAGAAAGAGTGCAGAGAAAGTCACCCACCAATAATGCTTGCTGATTACTTATCTTTTCCCAGTACTTCCTCCATACAAGTTAAAAATTATAGCTACAGTAGGCGGAAACTAAAATCAACCTTCAAAATAAATAAATTGAAAGGGATTCAGTGTATAAATAAAAATGAAAAACCACAAACATGAAAAAAAAAACAAGCCTGAATACTTAGAATTGTTCATGTTGTACTTAAATTAAACATTTAAGCACAAATTAGCTGTTGTTTCATAGACAGACAATGTGACCTAGGTGTTCAGGCACATTTGTGACATGTCAATTTCTGTGAAGTACCTATCCACTTGCAGTCATGAACAAAGAAATTTGATTTTGTATGTACCTGGGACAGTGTAGTAAGTATAGTGACTGGCTATGGGCTGGACGACCAAAGGGTAGGAGTTCGAGTCCCTCTGCGGTCAAGAATTTTCTCTTCTCTGCATTGCCCAGACTGGCTCTGGGGTCCACATAACCTCCTATCCAATGGGTACCGGGCGCTCTTTCTCCGGGGGTAAAGCAGCTGGGGTGAGAAGCTGACCACTGACCTCCAGCTAGTGCTAAGGTCAAGAAAATGTGGATCTATACATCCACTCCCTTCATGGCATAGTGCTTAATTAGTTAAGCACAGGGACAGTTTTACCTTTTACTTTTACACCACATTTAGTTAAACTGTATCAGTTTCAGAGATGAAATCTGCATACAGGTTGACACACAGTACCACCTATTGTACCACTTACATAGCAGCTACTCTGCTGTTCTCCCTTTCCCCCATTCCTGCCAGCTTTCATTTCGTTTACAGGCTGTCTGTGTTCTACATTTGTTATTAGTGTTAACAGAGGGGAGGTATGTACTATAGGATGATTGTGGAGCAGACAGCTGACTTTCATCCACACCAGCCATATTTATATTGCTGACTTGAGCATAGTATGCATGACACATGAAAATATGTGGTTGAAATTTGGCAGAATTTAGTATAACAATTAAAATAAGCGTAAGGGAAGAAAAATACCTTTACCTGTAGGGGCATCACTAAAAACTGAGTTCATAAAGCATTAGTGGCTGTGTCAAAAAGTGTTTTATGCATTCAGATAAAAAGAACACTACTGGGGACCTTATTCATATAGAATGGAAATTATAAGATGCTTAATACTGTGCCACATTTGATGTTTTCTGTCATACTATCAAGAAAGAGGTGATGATCCACAAAATAAAGATCAGTATAACAGTGAGTATTGTCAGCACACACAAATGTAATTTTTTCTCTATGGTGCACTGCTTAGCTGCTACCTAACTCTTTCACAAATTTTTACACAAGTGTATGCCAAATGCAAGGGTAAAGTGATACATTTTTGTAATACAGAATGTAAATATCACTACAAACAAAAACAAACAAAACCAATAACAACTGTATTATACTACAATTCAAAATATTTAGCTTTTTGGAAACAGCACAACTCCTTATGCTGTTACTTTAAAGATTAGAAGATAGTGATATCAAGTGGTCTTCTGGCAACAAAATATTCCATTTAAATGATATGACAAACAATTGAAATATGTTTCCATCATGGAAAGCAGAAACTACAATTGGGAGTTATCAACATTTTGTGAGCCAAAATATTCTCTGTAACTGTATTATTCTTGTTTCAACTGCAGTTGCCTTGGGTTTACATGAAAGTCTTTGATTGTGTCATGGTGGAATGTGAACATGTCATCCCATTCTGAATTTTCTTCTGCTTTAAGCAGTATGCCTTGGTATCTATGCAACATTTAGAAAAGTTTATGTCTAATGACACTCACATTAATGCCACCCACATGGAAGTCAGTTTTTAGCTTTCCATTTGTAACATTGGAAATTAGTGTAATTATATTTCTTCTATAAGAAGGTAGTGAAAACAATTAATAGTTATTCCTCTGGATGAAGGTGTTAAATTTTGCTTTGGTAATAACATATTCTTTCTTTTTTAATTACCAAAGACCCGCTTGCTAAATATAACAGTGGTCTTTGTTGCAACAGCTTCTTAATCTATGTGGCAAGCAATAAAAACTAACAATTTCAATTTTCTGTATTTTCATGGTGGTACAAAAACATGTGTTCTTACAGAATGGCTAATGACAATTTTGTAAATTGTAAAAATGGACAAGAAGCAAAGAAAACAGATTGTTGGGAATGAATGTAAATTCATTGCAGGAAAAAATCTAGTGAGAAATTTATATTAGACTGCAAGTGAAACTGTTGAACCTACAGGCATTTTAAGTGCTTTAGTTTATGTAAAATGGATGATGTCTCTGTAATAAATTGTATGTGGAAGTTATACAATTCCTTTCCTTCATGTAACAGTAAATATATCATCTGTAGGTTACAAGGAGATTACAGAGGCCTGTTCAAATTGTGACTGTATGTTTCCTGTGTGCTGAACTTGTAGCCCATAATGTATTTGGGCAAAATGCATTATTTAATAATGCTGTCAGTAACTCACACTATATAGCAAACGTCAAATGATTGGATTTTCACGAATAATAAGTTGAGAAAGATGTGAAAGGAAGCATTTGTGGCCTGTGTTAAGGTGATATCCCAGCATTTGCCTGGAGGAACTCAGAAAAATCATGAGAAGCTCACTCATGATAGCTAGTGCCCCAGTAAAGATTCAAACCATGCCCCTTCCGAGTACAAGCCAAAAATGTTATCTCTTAAGTCAAGGCTGTGCCATAGCTCAGGCAGTTAGTCACTTGTTTCCCACTGTGGCAACCCAGGTTTGAGCCTGGGTCAGGTCATATGGGATTTGTGGTGGACGAAATGTCACTGGGGTGTATTTTCACCAAGTGCTTCAGTTTCCCCTGCCAATCTTTATTCCACAAATTCCTCCACAGTCACCATCATCATCTAGATCTGGTACAATAGGCCAGTAGTGGCAGCAGTACCAAGTGGACTCAGTCTTACCCCACCAAGAATGATAATAATTGTAATCTCTTAAGTCAACTTGTTCAGTGTCTACACACCTGTAGGAGACAACACATAAAATGAAGGCTATACACACATAGCCAAAGAAGTTTCCTGTTTATAAAATAATCTCCCCATAATTTACAGTACATTAAGTTAATGGTGCTACAGAGATTCCAGCATCTTCTTGCAAGATCTTCATTCATATTATTAGCACACATAGGCTTATAATACAGTTATGAGACTGATGAAGTCTATAATGCGCCTATAGGAGTAGTAAACAACAGATGTAATTGACATCTTTTTCTGACTTCACCATAGCTGGAAGAAAGTCATGTGTAAAATGTGAGTATAAAATACTCGTACTTGTACAAGTATACGTGTGTTCCTAAGGGCTATCACTATGAAATGATTGATCACATGGAATTGTTGGTGTGAAACTTTGGAAGTCAGCCACAGGAACCAAAAAAAATACTTAAATCTGCACTGGAGAAGAAAGTCTCAGCCACATTTTAACATAACATTCCATGCAAATAGAAGATGATCCAAGCCCTTTTTGACCATCATCTATCACTCAAGAGAATTAATCTTTCGTGTTTATGGCGAAAGTAACAATGAATGATAGGTAATCAATATGTGTTTTATTTAGATGTTCTGAAACATCTAACAGATAGAAATTAACAAAAACTACTTGGGAAATGGGTATCAGGCTTGTGGATATTGCATCATAATGGTGCACAAACTCACTGATTTTTCTACATAATGAAATTCTTGATCAGACACAACATTTCATTTGTTGAAGAAAGCAGTCTTCTGGGATTTTGCACAGTGTATATGTTGTGTTAACCGACGTTTTGGAGGAACTTATCGCCTCCATCTTCACGGTAGAAGGAAAAATATAAGAAATNGGGGGGTTTTTAAGAGAACAGATGAGAGGCTTCCATGGCTTGCTGAGACAAAACCCCCCCTCTCTGTTCGTATTTTCGGGATGGAGTTCAATCTCAATGGCTTCCCTAATGATGCAATCCATATAGCGGGTCTTGGTGGCGAGGATGGAGGTATTCTGAAGCTGAATACGGTGTCCCAGATCGATGCTGTGTTCAGCTACGGCCGACTTGTGCGGATGTTCAAGACGGATGTGCTGCTGATGCTCCTTCAACCTCATGTCCACGGAGCGGCCTGTCTGCCCAATATAGACCTTGCTGCACTTGCATGGGATACTGTATACACCCGGTGTCCTTAGGCCCAGGCTATCTTTGACTGGCTGGAGCAAATTGGATATACATATACATGGTGCCAAATCCCAGAAAACTGCTTTCTTCATAGTCACTGCCATGAAAGCCTCAAACCTTACATTTCATTTGTTGATTCCAAAGGGTTCTAGTGGAAGAAACAGATACACTTTCTGAAACATAGTGTTCTCTAGTGATGATATCTGTTAAGTATACATCTTCAAAAACATCCAGCCTGTGGCTGTCTCACTGTCATATATGCTCTACTGGTAAAACATTGCATACTATTGAAAAGCTGATGAATATTATATGTAAATGAAATACATCCTTGCAATGCCACCCACAAAGGCTATATGTTTGAACTTTGCCTGTAAGGGCTATGGAACTTTATACACATATGGGTGATGATTTTTATAGATTTTGATGGGCACCATTTTCATCATACAAGAGCATTCTGAAAATCATACTTCAAGGATTGATCTGTGGAGATCAATTCTAGATTGGCAAGCACCTACCATGTTATAAATAGCATAACTCATTCATGGAATTATCATTGTTTTAAAATGCTTACACATTGGCATTCTCAAATTACTACTTTCATGTGATAGAGTAACTGTAGATGGGATTTGGATTGGTAATTGGATTTACTGAACTCTTTTAACACACAACTCATGACTACACTTTAGAAATTGCTGTCACACACAGACTAGTGTTCTCAGTCTGTTACAGTCTCTGCTAACCTTTGCTTGGTAGCGGCTTCCAATGGTGTACTTGCCCCTTCCTCTGGATTCCCAAACTATTCCCAGCCTCAGCTACTAGCTTCTCACAGCTATAGCTCACAACAACTGAATCACAGCAGTCCTCAAACTCACATTCACTCACTCACCAACCAATTCATCACTTCACTGACTGACTGAACTCACTCCTCACTAACTGTCTGCTTATAACATCTCAGCACAAACTGCACAGAAAACGCCGTTCCTTTGTTATTGTTTACAGGTTGTTGCCTGTAACATCCGTTGTCTAGTTGTCTGTTTCACGGTTGTTGCCTAGCAACAGGTATACATTCCAAATTATTAAAGAATTTAATGCATGTAAACATATGTTATGAAATGCAGTAAGATAATGGAACTATTTATGGCTTTTAGTCTTCTCTGTTACAATTTTGATTGAAATTTGTAAAAGATATAATATCATTGCACAGCTGAACTAAAATATTGCCCCTTTACAGGAGTTGTAAGTAAGGATGAAGTTGTCTTGGTACAATTTTTCATTTTACCTACACATCATTTATGTAAGTGCTCTCCTCAGTTCATATTGTAGTGAACCACTCAAAAGACATAGGTGTAAATGGGAAGAAAATATTAAAGTGTAACAAAGAACAATAGGATATGAAGAAGTGGATTGGATTTGACTGGCTCAGAGTATGGTTTTATGGCTGGCTTTTAATTACACAGTAATGACTATCTTAAACAGCTGAACAACATTTCAAGACCTGTACTTTGGAAATGGTCAGGTAGTATGCGAGAGGAAGATTTCTTGGCATCTATCATCATTGTTGCAGCATACAGAAACGTGGTAAAATGTATTCAGTAATAACTGAACAAACACTATATCTTCAGAAAAAATAGCATTCAAACAGCATTACTTGTGCTCAACTGACACTCCGGTTTATGTCTTGTTTCAGCTTCATGTAATTACTTCCTTGGTGCCTATTGTATCTTGGCACTAATTATGTTCTAATTACACTAACTTAATGTGTTTCCTGTGTTTTTTCTTCCTCTCTATCTATCTGTCTTCTTCGCTCACTCACTTTGCGGCTGCCCCCATAGATGCAGGCCTCTTCAGCCCTTCCTCAGCCATGCACCTGGTCAGCCAGTCACACCTTTTGCCACAAACAAACAAAAAACAGAAGAAATTATCAAAGTAAGTATCTGTGCTTTGTTCATGTTTGGTTGCAGTTGCTTTGATATCCTTTCAGCAGTAGCATTATTAATACACATGCCTATAGCAGAAATTTTATTTTTGGTTTTACTGTGCTTAACATGTATTGAATCAAATTCTGTGGTGACAGGATTCATATATTTTTCTTCAGCAGTATGAAGAAAGCATTGAAAATATTTTTTTAACAAATTCTATAGGAAATTTTGACCATATTTTTGCTTAAATATCTATGATGATATCAATAAAATGTTGTTCTTTCACGTTAAAGAGTTCAGCTCAAATCCTACATTAATTCTTGGCAGCTGCATCACAGTTTGTTTTCAAAATATAACTTATTATTTGTTACAAGGATAAAACATTTATAACATATATGGATTCCTGTCATTAGAGCATAGTTGCTTTATTTCCAGCTTTTGTAAAACCCTGTCTCACCCTTTTGTGATTTCATATAGATTAACCCTTAAGAATTTGGTGGTAAGGGCTCAGTAGAAGACAAGAAGTTCTGAGCAGAATTTATTAAACATCAAGTCTGTATACTGGTGCTAGCAGGAATTATAAATTACTGATTACACAGTTTAGAAATACAGTATATTTTTTTTTTCCATAATTTCCAGTAATACAGATTAAGTTCACATTATATTTGCAGATATAACCATAAAATTTTACACCATCATTGTGTTTATAATTTTGAATACATGCAATGTATTTTGCATGTGGCAGTGACTGTGAGGAATACTGTGTTCTGGGATGTGACACTGTAGAGGCTTGTGAAAAGTTCAGTGACTTTTGTAAATTTCTTCCAGATGACATGATGTCACATCACCTGAAGATAGTAGTCATCATTCTGTAAAATAAAAAAAAAAGTAAAGCTATCCTTGTAACAGGCCGTGAAGCCCCATAGGGTTGTGAGACGTTGAGGGTCCCACATTATCTAGACCTTCGGCTCAAAGATGGCGGTAAGGTTCTCAGCCTTACTCAGCGGCCACGCTTTACTCCCCATAAAAATTATTTAATTAATTCCTGGTACTCATTTCTGTTAGATGCTGAGTCGACTCCAGGGCCATAGTGTGGCTGGAAGGATTAGATCAATTGAAAAAATCCAATGACGTAATCGAGATTTGAACCGATGACCTTCCAGCCTGTAGCATAGTGTCTCAACCAACTATGCTACCACATGCCCCAGTCATCATTCTATACAGAACTTATAGGTGTATTTGTTATCTATCCCAGTATAAAATTTCACAAGCATGGCATCATTGATTTATTAGCTATCATTATCAAATGTGGAGCTAAATATAGATTTTAAAACGTGAGGTTTACATGGTGGTGAAAATTGTGAATATGGTCTTCTGGGCTATGACACCATATTTCATAGATGGTTACCAATATTTTGGAGGAACCTCCATGTTCAAGGACAAAATGACTTGTATGAACTAGGTAGAGACATTGTGATAATATTAAAATGAATCTTAAAACAACAAGTAGGGAGGGTGTGAATTGGATTCATCTGGCTCAGGACAGATATCAGTGGCTGATATTTTTGAACATGGTAATGAATGTTTGAGTTCCACAGAAGATGTCTCTAATTATTAATATGCAAAGAAATATTTAAAACAATGGTTCTGAGTATATTCATGACCAATGGTCATGCCATAATTCAAGCAGTTAGTTGCTGGCTTCCCACCACGGCGGCCCTGGTTCGATCCCGGGTCTGGTCAAGTGGGATTTGTGGTGGACAAAGTGGCTCTGGGGCAGGTTTTCTCCGGGTACATTGGTTTCCCCTGCCAATCTTTCATTCCACCAATTGCTCCACAATCACCCTCACCTATCATCTGGGGCTGGTACAATAGGCCAGAAGTGGCTGCAGTACAAGGGACTTAGTCCCACCCCACTAGCAATAAAAAAAATCATGACCAAACTTCATATAAAATTTTATATGTCCATTTTGAGTGATCATTAATTACTGCCATCAAACATGACCACTGCATTGTTTTACATTCTTAAAAAATCCTAAAAAACAGGTACCTCATTTTTTAAGATATGTTATCACATAACGTTTCAGGATCCTATGCTAATATACTAGGAGTGGCACTCAAACTGCACCAAAGATAAAGCAAGATATCTGTGATTAATACAAACCCAGCTAGTTGAAGTGATAACTTGTCTGATTGGTATGTGGTGAGAATGCAGTTCAGATACTGCCTGAGTACTGTTTATTTTGACTTAGATCTGTAATATTTTCCTTAGTTCTTGAAGACAAATATCAAGGGATAGTGAAGCACTACAGCTTATCCCTCAGATGTGCAAATCAGTTATGCTGCTTACATAACTAAATTTTGCACAAAGAAAACTTTTTCATGTTTCACAGTTATTTATAAATATGGTTCTCCTTGAAAGATTTTTGGTACATACCTCTAACTTTTAATGTCTACATTAATTAGTTTATCAGCATTTTTGTGTAAATGATGAGCCAACATACTACACTAAAGAGGGTATACTTGAACATACTTAAATTTCCATACACTTGATGAAAGCTGTTTTCATTTTTGCCAGCTTACAAGAGGTATAATGTAAAGCCAAAAGCAGATTAATACCAGTATCATAATACACGTTGTATGGGGAATTTCACGGATTTTTACTACATGTTGTACTTGTTTATTTTGTGTGTCTGTCTGCCTCTTGTTTTAATCAATTAATTACTAGGGGTTGAAGAAAATTACATAATGAGGAGCTTTATAAATTGTACTCTTGACCAAATATAATTGGAGTGATCAGGTTCAAGAAGGATGAGATGGGCTGGACATGTAGTAAGCAAGGGAGTGACTAGATATGCATATGGGGTTTTTGCAGAAAGCCAGAAGGAAAGAGATCACTAGGAAGACCTAGACATATGTTGGAGAATAATATTAAAATGGATTTTGGAGTAGTATGATGGGATGATATGGACTAGATTCTTCTGGATCAGGATAGGGACTAGTGGAGGGCTCTTTTGAACATGGTAATGAAACTTTGGGTTCCATAAAATGTTGGGAAATTCTTGAGTAGCCTGTCAATTGGTGGCTTCTCAACAATGGCTGAGCTCCATGGAGTTAGTCAACCAGTTATTATTTTGTTGAAAATAAGTTATCTGATTTTTAAAATTATTTTCTTGCAGACCTTGGAGAAGGCGTAAAGCATGGTCAAATCAGTGGCGTCAACATAGACGACATTTCCGACAGTACTACCAGCAGCAGTATCAGCAGCAGCAATAGACGCTCTGGCAATCATGGCAGCTATAATCTCAATATTATGAGTAATAGAAGAGCATCACACAGTACACCAAGACATACCATCTGACCTCTGTTCATGTGAACACAGGATAGTGGAAGCTTTTCACCACCCATGGAATATCATTAACTCTAGTTCATACAACATCACCTTACACTACACTTAGGTCATGCTGAAATGGCAGACTGTTTATTTGTTATTAGAGCCCCTTCTTGCATTTATGATCACTCTGAATTTTTACATTTTGAGAGGTTATTCTTGTGTCTGTATATTTTGCACAGCATAAGCCTGCAAGTTCAGCTTGTTCTGGTCATGTTATCCCTACTGAAAATAAAGACTGAAGCAGAGCATACTTTTGTTATCAAAAGCTTTGACCACAGAATATGTTCTTCATAAATTCTGGCCTATCAACCATAGTCATTTTATTATAAATCACCAGTTTGGCTATAACAATGTAGCCTTAATATTGAAATATTTTCCACCCCACTCTAATGTATAAGAGAGGACCTGAGTCATTTTGGCCATTCAGCCTTCATATATATCTGCATTACATTTGAGTGGAACAAAAAAGTATGGTAGTCAATAAAGTGTTGTTTTGAGTACTGAGTTTTTTTTTGCAAACTTTCATAAGGGGTTGCCAGTTTTAGGTTTGTTTTTCTCATATTGTATGTATTGCCTCTTTTAAGTACTAGAGTAACTGGTGACACTTCTTTTAGAAGTATTTCTGTTCTTTGAATCTTATTTTTTGGCTGGTCTCTTTGACTTACACCTGGTTCCAATAAATTCTGTTTCAGCTTTAAAAATTCTTATTTAAATTCAAATTATTTCACTGTGCCTTAGACTTCAAATTAATTTTTCACACCTAAGGCAACACTACACATATGAATAAATCAAATCACACTTTTGAAGCAAGAATGTTGAAAATAACGCATAACAAAGAACAGTTATCCTTAGGCTTAATTAATTAAGCACCATGCCATGAAAACATATGGGGAAGTGTGGGTATTGCTCCACGATTCTTGATCTCTGCACTAGATGGAGGTGAGTGGTCAGCTTCACTCCCTGACCGCTTAACCTCCCACCAAGGAAGATAACCCCCTGTTATCCATCAGATAGGTGGCTGGGTGGGCCCCAGAGCCGGTTTGAACACTTTGGAATAGAGAACACTATCTTTCCTCTGACAGGAAATGAACCCTGGCTGTCCAGCCCATAGCCCGTCACCATACCGACAGAGTTATCATGGCTTAATGTATAATTATGTAACTGAATTAAACACCCATAACTTGGTCCTTCCTAACAAAATTTGACAATTAAATATATATGACATTGTCATACTTATTTTCAAAGTACCAATACATTTGCTTCAGAAGATGCTTGCAGTTCATTTAAAAAAGAAAGACGAGCTGGAAGGAAGCACTGAAAGTGATCCATTATGTCACTGTTCTCAGCTTGTGTGACTGGCCAAGGAAATTTAAATAACTATAGTTTGTTTAATTAATGAAATACTTTGAGATTGCTTGGTTTCAGACTTAATATGCTGAATGAGAAATGTGGATTGAATTAAGCAAGACTGGAGGGAGGATATTTCCTTGTATCACATCACTACAGGTACTTCAGATTCTCAAGAGTCTCTTACATTCAGGATTGCTGGTTTTTTAACTTTGTCCATTATCTGGTATTCTAAAAAAACATAAAATAACACGTTCCAGAAACTGGTCCAGTGATTGAATGTAGCTCTTTCTAACGGACCGAACAAAGCAGGTATTTAACATCCATTATTTATCGTCCATCACTATTGCAACACTCTTCCATTCACCATTCAATTTTAGTTTAACATTATACACCTTAACACTACATGTTTACTAGTTGTCTTGACTAGTAACGACAACATCACACGCTGTGGAGGAAACACGCAAACCAGGGGCATATGGAAATCATAACTGAAAAGTAGGCTACAAAGGTGAGGGGCAAGCTACTGAGACAAAACACCCTGGACAGACATACATTTATGAAAATGGACGACACCCCATGTGAGGTGAAATAATATGCACCAAAATAACGTGGGTATAATAGAAACTTTAAAGGATTTTATCTGGTTTTACCTTGAAAAGAGGACTACAGCATGTGATTTTAACATGAACTAAGACCGTGTAGCAGTTTTAACGTAATTTAATAAAATATTTGTAACATATCAAGACACCTGAAGATGGCCATTTGTGGCCAAAACATGTAGTGTCAAGGTATATAATGTTAAACTAAAAATTGAGTGGTGAATGGAAGAGTGTTGCAATATTGACGGATGATAAATAACGGACGTTAAGTTGAACAATTGCAATGGAATGCTGGAATACAGAATCATAAAGAGCAGGTATTTCCCACCTATCACCTGAGGATGGAAACAGGTCTTGTTTCTGAAATGTTATATTCTTTTGTGTTCTTTAGCATACCAGACATTGGACAAAGCCCAACAACTCAGTATTCCTGACTTCACTACTTGTTTTGAACCAATTTGATTTTTCTGGTTTGTACCACTACGTTAGCTGCACTATTTCTAAAAATATTTTGAGAAGACTGTAAATACCACAAAGCACAACATATAAATTCGTCTACAACCCAGTAAAAATATTAATGTGTAAGTCAATGTAAATGCATGAATATAACATAAAACCTAATTCAACACAAAACAATAAGATTATATGTTGTAAAGCACTTGATATTGTTTCAAAACTTGAGTGTCTGTGGACAACAGTGGCAATCAACTTTGGTCCTGAAGCTGGCACCATGTTCCTTGAAAACGTTGGTAACCACCTAACCCCTTTCTGAAACAAATAAAAATGAGGTTCTTGATGAAATTAGGACAAGAATAAGTTCTGGAAGTGCTTGTTGTTATTCACTTCATGGTCTTTCCCTTCCTAAATATTAAGATCAGGTTACAGAAAACAATAATTTTGCTATGAAGTCTTGTTGGGTGATCAGCCATGTCAGTACGGAGTAATTTCCATTATTTTGAAAAGTTTTTCTGTCTCCTTTATTAGATTAGTCCTAGCAGCCAATTGTACTATGAGAAAACTTCATTGCATTCATGTGCAGTTTCAGGTTCACACAGCAATGATGATCTGAGATGTGATGCCATGTAGTCTGGTAGAAATTACTGATTTTTGGAGGTATTGCCTCTTTCTTCGGGGTTGAAGAGAATGCCAAGCAAGAAGCAAACAGAATATCCTGATTAAATAATTCTGCCACTTATTTTGTATGGATGTGTAATTTGGTCTCATACTTTATAGGAAGAGCATAAATTATAGTGGTTTGAAAAGAAAATGCTCAGGAAGATAACATAATAACGTAGATGAAGTCACTTCATTACTCCAAAATAGAATATTACTGGCAGTTAAAAAATTAAAATTAAAAATTAAAAAAGTGTACTACGCTCTTCTGGAATTTGACATGTACACCATACTGACTTCTGGGTCAACATACTGCCTCCATCTTTTTTTAGGTTTGAGGTGGATATAGTATGTTCCTCTGAAATGTCAATAAACTTCCACCAGACTACATGTTGTCACCCTCCACAAGACAGTACTCTTCAACCACCACGGGAACCTCATATGTCACAGACAGGCTTACTTTTGATGCACTGAGGTTTCAGGTACATGAAATAAAGTATGTATAGACATTAAAATTGAAATGTGAATCAAATTTCAACCTTCATAAAGTCCAGGCAAAGCTTCTAGATAGCAGATAATATTCAGGAAATGTTTAGTAAATTAGTGTGATATAATGGCATGTTGTGCAGTTTGATATTGCAATGAAACAATGAATAGCAATCTTAACATTCACCACTGTGAGAACATCAAATCTCATACAACTAAAGAGACTTGTTCCAGTTCTATATCTCAGTTAATTAGATCAGGTATAAACTTTTAAATAGTGGTTAGAATTACTTAAATTTGAATTAATTATGTTATTAGTCTATTCAGTTAAACAAGACTGTTAAACAATTCTCAAATTTTGAAACTGTCAGGAAAATGAGGCTTTGCAGGAGAAGAAATAACTGACATTTAATGACCAAGTTGCTACAAATTACTCCTATTGGTATTTGGATGTTGGGTCCAGTAGTATGGAGAGACAGTCATATAAATTTCTATAACAAATATTTGTTGCTCTTAGAAGAGTATACAGATGAGCAGGCAGGCAGAATGTGTGGTAACTAGTGTGGTGTTGTGGGCCCTGAAAAGGGCCGTACCTCTAAGGCAGGGTGTGCCCCATAAATGCCAGTGAAACTCTGGCTGCAGCACACTGGGACATCAATCTTCCTTGCTTTGGCAGCCAGGTGACTGCAAGCCGGCCAGTCTTCTTTGTGTCAGAGGCCAGATGACAGTGAGCCAACCGATCTTCTCTGCATTGGCAGCCAGGTAACTGTAAGCTGGCTGATCCTCCTTGTGTTGGTGGCCAGGTGATTGTGAGCCAGCCCGTCTTCCTTGCATTGGCTGATGATGTTGCTGCTATGAGACTCACCGTTACTGTCTGCACTTCAGAGAAGCTGTCACAATGCACACATAGCTGCGACTGACTAGCATGCAGGAGGTCCGCACCTTTATACACTGTCACTAGCGGCGTCCAACCCAATGGCTGTTGGAGTTTCTGTGGTCTGCACTGAGTGGCTAGTGCTTGCTTCAATGTGGGAGGCTCCCACAGGTATTAATAAATATATTAATTAAAAATGGGCTGGAATTTAAGAACAGTGAGTGTATTCATTTCTGTTAGCACAACTTCTGTATAGATATATTGTAGCATCCTGTTGCACATCACTTATTTATTCCTGTTAGCCATCTCAAAACATTCATAACAACCATACATGACACAATAAGAGGAACTACCCATCACCATAAGACATGGGCACACAAACGATGGCACATGGCAGCACAGCAGTTTCAACAGCAATTATAGAAACACTGAAGAAGACCAATATTGGTTGAAATATGTAGTGTGCATACATCAGTGATGTAGAAGAGATTTTAATATTTAAAACTTCTAAAAGCTTCAAAGAGCAAGTTACATGTGCAACGGCTAACAGGAATAAACGTAGTACCTGACTCAGTTGTATTATGAATGTCTATATAGGACTGGAATACTTTATTCTCCTAACTGTATACTTTGGAACACAAATGAAGAGAAGAATATAGATCACCTCCTTAAATATAATACGTAATCAGGAGAGAAAAATATTGTACAAAAATATTACCAGGATGCTGACTAAAACTAAGCAAATTCATGGAGCTGCATTTTATGGAACCTGATGGTTTATTACCATGTTCTCAAGGGCCCTCCACTGGCCCTATCCTGAGCTAGATCGACCCAGTCCATACCACACCAACCTGTCTCTCTAAGATCCATCTTAATATTGTGTACCCACCTACATCTTTGTCTTCCACGTGGTCTCTTTCCTTCTGACTTTCCCACCAATATTCTATATGCATCCCTCTTCCCCCTCATTCGTGCTACATGCCCTGCCAACCTCATCCTCTTTGACTTGATGATTCTAATTATACTTTGCAAAGAGTACAAGTTATGAAGCTCCTCATTATGCAGTTTTCTCCAACCTCCCATCACTTCATTTCTCTTCAATCCAAATATTCTCCTCAGCACCCTGTTCTCAAACATCCTGTCTATTCTGCCATGTTTGAATTTTCCTCTAGCGCATGAATACCAGAAGTGAACATAGAATCTACTAACTCTTTATGAATGATGTAATGGCATGCATCATGAGCTGGGGAAGAAGTAGTGGTGTTCGTTGGCTGACCCAAGAATGGTTTATTGATACCAGCAATTCTGATAAAAGAACAAGTCACCCTTTTGGAGCACACAAATTGCAGTTTGCACGTATGCAGTGTTTAGGCAGAAAATCCGTTTTTACACATTTTTTACAACATGAATTCTCAAGAATTATGTAAAACATAGTTCTGGCAAGTCAGCAAGTCTGTAAAATTAAAAACGTATCTGCAACGGGTTTAATATTTAGCGAATATTTTCATGACTGTCGCTTGCCTAAACTACAACTGCAGCCTACTGTAGGTGTAGACAGGTTATACAACTATTTAGGTTCCCGTGGTCACCATACAACTTGATGGAAACCTAACAATGTGTAGACCTACATTTTTAACGACTGTATAGGAACACCTTGTAGTTTACTGTAGGTAAAAGATAAAGTTGTCTCTGTGCTTAACTGACTAAACACTATGCCATGGCATATGGGGGTGTGGATATTCATTCATTCGTTCATTCATTCATTCATTCATTCATTCATCAGTAATCTGTCAGATGACAGGTCCACAGTCTCTTCCAAAACAGTTCCTCCACTTAATGCGATCTAGAGCTTTCTCCTTCAAATGAGAATATCCTCTTCTGTCCCCAAGGTCATCCAGCATCTTCTTACATCTTCTTCCTCGTCTTCTGGTC
>NW_019730109.1:313426-328637 GCF_002891405.2 Cryptotermes secundus
ATTTAATTTCACTAGTACACCTTCCATCATCTGTTAACAAGCTACCCAAATATTTAAAACATTTCACATTCTCCAGTTGTTTTTGGTCTATCTTTATTGTGACTGGGGTTGGTTGTCTCGAAATTTTCATTACTTTTGTTTTTTCCACATTCATTTCCATGCCATAGCACCTTCCAATTTCGATTAGTCTATCAATCATCCCCTGCATATATATATCCACATTTTCTTGACCTCAGAGGTGAGTGGTCAGCTTCACGCCCCGGCCGCTTTACTTCCGGAGAAAAGCTACAGGTACCTTTGGATAGGAGGTTGGGTGGACCCCAGAGCTGGTCTGGACGACGTGGAGAAGAGAAAATTCTTGATGCTATCGGGACTCGAACTCCGACCCCTCGGAATTCCAGCCTGTAGCCAGTCGCCATACCGACTACGCTATTCCGGTTGTAGGTTTTAGGTTACTGTAGGTTGAAAAACAATTTATGTTCCTGGCATCAAGGTGCAGACTGATAAGGACCTGCAACAGTCCTCACTTAATGCTGACCGACAGAGATGGGGAGGGAACGTATAAATTTATGTGCACATACTATTTCAGAGGTCACAGCATGACAGAGTTCGATAACCCTTCCCTTAAAATATTAACTGAGCGTGTAGAGGGGGGGGCACTTTAAGCAATTGTAAAAGAACATGCCGCGCTTGTGGGCTACACAAACTGCGATTTACTTACTCCGCAAAAACCGAACACAGTGGCCGCGCGGTCCAAAGCATGAACTGTCTTGGCTCGCTTGAACGCTGGGATCGAGGGTTCGAATCCCACTCAAGGCATGGATGTTTGTGTTCGTGTTGTTTTGTGTGTAGGTTTTGGCGTTGTGACGGGCTGATGACCCGTCGGAGGAGTGATACCGACCGTATATACTACAGGGAAAAAAAAAACCTCCGTGGCCTGTAGTCCGCAAGCGAACTATGCCGACCGAGCGACCGCCGTTTGTCGGCGAAGTTACTGCCAACTTTTGCAGATAGAGGATGTTACGTGGTCAGCGCAACGGATCCCCATGGCCGTTAATCTCGGTTTTCTAGACCGAAGCCCCATATTTCCTTAAAATAGCTCCTCAGTCATCCTCACGAGGCTGAGTGGACTCCGTTCCAGACCCACTAATTCTCAGAAAATCTGGTAACGCCGGGAATCGAACCGAGGGCCTCCGGATCTGTAGCCAGAAACTCTGACACTAGACCACAGAGAGGATTAAGAAACGGGAAAAGCGGCCGAGGTATAACAAAAGGACTGTAGAGCCATGGATCAACAGTGCCCACAAATTCAGTCTTTGTGTTGCAAATCAGTTCGTGTAATTATTTCCGAAGAATCAACTGAATTAGTAGGAGGCTGTTGAATGAAAGTCTACAGGTTTAGAGAAGTCTTCTTCTTGGTAAAATGGGTACTGACCAAACAAGCCGGTATTGATCAAATCACATCACTTTCTAGATTAAAGTGCATCAGAACAGCACTCTCTTTGTATATTGTATGTTAATCCACAAGCTGTTGGATTCTTTGCGTTGTTAATATTCTTTCGGTGATCAGTCTAAAACTTCCACGTTTTCAGTCGCCCTTAAATTTAGCGTTCCTTGCTTATTATTGCAATCGTCTTCGTCATTGTTGTTGCTGCTGTCGTCGTCTAGCCGTGTATTAAGAAAACAACAAAATTAAGTTTAAACAAGCTCTGTTCGGTTTATGTACAGGAAAACTTACACAATAGAAAACATGTCAATTTTCAATATATTTATGCATTGCACCTGATAGTGACCGCATAGCAGTCGAAACATGTAATGTGGAACAAAACCGTAAGGTTTTTGACGTAGTGTGTGGCAGCAAACCCGAATACCTCGAACCATTATGTACGAAAAGGGGGAAAAACACGAGTACGCAATAATTGTAACAAACCTCTGTACATATTTTAATTCTTGAAATCCTAAACCAGATTACTGCATCTGCTTTATTATTACTCTCTGGCATTATGCAATCTGTCAGCTATACTACAAAACCCGTCACCTAGAACATTCCATTTCAATTTCCAACAGCATAAATTCTGCTAGCAATAGTATTGCCTCACAGTGAGTCGTAATTGCGTATCACTTGCAACACAATCCGGAAAAGTGGGAGTATCATCCTAGAAAAAAATTCAGTATGTAATATACATATATATATGTGTGTGTGTGAAATTATTCTCTTTTATGTAGTAAATTACTGAATGAGGCGAAGAAATAACTTATATTCTACATTTTAATGACAAGCACTTCTCCAATACTAAACATGACGTCATCATGTCATACTCATCTGCTCATGTGATCATGACAACGAAATCATGTGACTGTGAATCCATACAATCCAGACAGTTGAAATTCGTTGGCAATCGACAAATTAATCCTCAGGATGACCAACATACTGAAAAGTAAACACAAAGCGTTTTATCTTCCGGGACATAACACCATGTAGTCCTTTGAAAGTCAACTGACCGGAGAACATGTCCTTTTCGTCTTCATGGTTGAAGAGAAGCTAAGCAAGAAACCAGCACGGAGCATGTAGTGGACAAAAACAAATGAAATTTTAGCGGACTCGCTGTCAGCATCATTTCTCAAGTTGGTGGGCATGATCGTGTACATTTATCTCATACGTAACATGAAACTGCATATTTAGGTTGTGTGTATATAAACCTGACGAGCTCTTTGTAAACGTATACAGTTACGTTGTAGCAGTGGCGAGGCTGTTGATTGAAGGACATTATTGTCCTCCAAGTTTGTGTTGCTGAAAGAAATTTGCTCTTCCACATTCAGTAAGTACTTTTCCTGATAGGGTTAAAAGTAAAATTGTGTCCCACACGTTTTTCAACAATAGAGTCTGTAGGTACAAAATGTTTAATATAAATGTAATGATTTAAATCAACAGAATTAGTAATTGCGATGATTTAAATCTCTGTAAGTAATAATTGGATATGTGCTGCAGATTCGGAAAGAAGGCCTAGAGGGGCGTAATACATGACCTAAGATATCGAACCGGTTCGTACTGAATAATAAAAAAAAATAAATACAGCTAGCCCAAAAACATAGCAGAACACAAATTCTCACATGTAAACCACTTGTGGCAAACTAGAATATGGGTACAGGTATCCTAAGAAAGATAGTGTACTAAAAATTCTCTTGTTATATACAAAGTTCCAAGATTTCCAGAAGAGTCCCCTAATTTGCACTGCAATCCTCATATAATTTTACCAGTTTAACTATTGTCACTTTCACATTCATTATTTGTGACTGTTGTAGTTGATTATTATTGTTATTTCGCCCTATCCCTGTATCTGCTAATTGCACATAATAGATAGTATAAACTCGAAGATCAGTGGGCACAGTTGTAAGTGCAAGGGCTGACTGTGTATGTTATGGCCTAATTATTAATTATACTATATTTATTGATTACATACCCATTGGGTTCTATTACAATAATTAGACTGGATTATTTATTTTATTGTAAGTCTTAACTGGAGGATTCTGAGTAGTGGGCGAGGCACGAAGGGAAGGTCAGTAGGAAGGAGATAGTGGATTGTAGCCTTATACCATCCACCCCTTGTCCAGATCACCTTTCATTCATTCTTGTCAAAACAAATGCCACAAACTATGGCATTCTTACAAGCTGCTTGTAAATCCCTTGTCCAGAAGCAAAGCACACATCCTGAAGTGATGGACAGTAATTACAGATGCAACAGTTGAGTTGGTAGCTTTGTATTTAGGGGGTCTGGTGTTCAGATCTGAACCCTGAAATTGGCTGTCCAGAATGAGGTATTTTCATGGTTTTTGCAAGTACCTAGAAGCAAATCCTGGGATAGTATCTTGAATTAGATCATAACCACTCTTTCCACATCTTTTAAGTTAATTATTCATGAAATGCTATGTAATGTGGGCTGTTGGAAGTATCATTAAATAAATTAAGAATAACTCAACATTAGGGCACTTTGTTACCCCTTCCACTTCAAGCTAAATGAATGTAACTGTACCTACTTTCTGCCATTACAGCATTAATTCAAACTTCCAACCACTGAAGAACTAAACTGTGTAGTCACTGAAGTTCTTTTCCTTGCAAAATGCAACCAGTGAAGAAAGAGATGGAAAGGGGAGGTACATGTGCCACAGCCACTTGCTTACTTACGGAGCTGAGCCCTTCTTTAGGAGAAGCCAAATATGTGGCTACTCAAGAACTTCCCAGGGTTTTATGGAATCCGAAAGTTCATTACTGTGTTCACAAGAGCCCTCCACTGGTCCCTATCCTGAGCCAGATCAGTCCAATCCATACCAACCCATCCCATCTCTCTAAGATCCATTTTAATATTGTCCACCCACCTATGCCTTGTTCTCCCCAGTGGTCTCTTTCCTTCTGGCTTTCCCACCAATATGCTATATGCATTCTTGTCGCCTCCATTCGTGTTATATGCCCTGCCCACCTCCTCCTCCTTGACTTGATCATTTTAATTATACTTGGAGAAGAGTACAAGTTATGAAGCTCCTCATTATGCAGCTTTTTCCAACCTCCTGTCACTTGATCCCTCTTTGGTCCAAATAATCTCCTCAAACACCCTCAGTCTGTGTTCCTCCCTTATTGTCAGAGACCAAGTTTCACGCCCCTACAGAACAACTGGCAAAATTATAGTTTTGTATATTCTAATTTGTATGTTTTTGGACAGCAGACGAGAATACAAAAGGTTCTGGACTGAGTGGTAGCAAACATTACCCAAGTTCAATCTCCTCTAAATTTCCTCCTCAATCAGGTTTTGATTTGTTATCGTCATTCCCAAATATCTTAAATATGCCACATTTTGAAAACATCTGTTTTCTATCGTTTGCCTTGCATTTTTGCAAAATCATGACATAACGCAGCCACTAATGTAAAAATATGAAGAAACGGTATTTGGTGATCATGTATATGTAGTTTCTGTTGTTCATCTTTTCAGGTGTCAGTGGCTGCATAAACATGGCTCAGGATAATACAGTATCTTTCAAAGTGTTCCTCCATAATGATGGTGTTAATGAAGTACGCCGGTTTGGTGTTGACCGTGATGTGGTGTCAAATTTTAGCTACCTTAGGGAAAAACTGCAGGCTGTTTTTCCATCATTGCGTGGATGTGACTTCACTGTAGCATGGAGAGGTAACTAGGACAGAACTTAGGTCCATAATTTGCTAGAACCTGGAATAATAGCTATAAACTATAGTTTATGTGTTCCAGATTCTAACATTCTTCAGTTTTTCCTTGATCATACAATATGACCATGTACCCAGAACAATAACAATAATAATAATAATAGAAAAAGTCTGTCTTGTGTATCCTTTGCACGTGTGTCTGTAGTTAATAATCCATTCTTGAGTGACATATGTGGTGCTATTCAAAAGTTCCCAAATTATATTAATAAAAAGTATTACATCTTACCTGGATCTTATTCTGCACCATCACCTTCAAAGTAGTCCCCTTAGGAGCACATACACCGATCACAGGGTTTCTGCCACTTTTCAAATGCATCCTGGAAGTCTTTCTTTGTTAGGGTGTTTAGTACCGTCTGCGTTTCCGCTTGAATTTCCTCAACTGTATCAAATCTTCGCCCCTTCAACTTGATTTTCATCTTGGGGAAGAGAAAGAAGTCGCATGGAGCTAAGTCTGGCGAGTACGGTGGGTGGGGAACAACTGCCATCTTTGTAATTTTGAGGTTTTCACGGCGATGACTATGAAGAAAGTCGTCTTCTGGGTTTAGGCACCGTGTATTCTTCGTTTTGGCCGACGTTTCGGAGGAACGTATCGCCTCCATCTTCAGAGCAGATGAATGGCTTGGAATGCAGAGAGCAGTAGCTGCCATCTTGTTTTTAGCCAAAAATTCCTGCACAGTGTAAGCCGTATAAGGTCGTGCATTGTCATGGTGGAGTACCCAGTCGTTCGTGCGCAACTTCTCTGGACGTTTTCTCCGCATGTCCTCCCTCAAACGCCTTAGAATATTGTGATAGAACTCTTTATTGACTGTCTGACCAGGAGGGACGAACTCCTTTTGAACAATCCCGTCAATATCAAAAAGAGATCAACATGGACTTAACGTTGCTCTTGACTTATCAAGCTTTTTATTGGCCTAGGTGAAGAAGGACTCTTCCATTGCGATGATTGCTGCTTGCTTTTAGGGTTGTAGCCATAAACCCAACTTTCATCACCAGTGACAACCTTCGAAAGAAAGTTTGGATACTCTTGAAGCTGTTGTTGAAGTTCCCTGCAGACTTTCAAGTGATGCTACTTCTATTCATTTTGCAGCAGTCATGGCACAGACTTTGCCGCAGTCCTCCTCATGTTCAGTTCCTCTGACAAAATTCGTTGACATGTACTATAACTTAGTCCCAGGGTGTTACAGAGATCTGGGATGGTCAGTCTACGATCTTGCAGAATCAGATCCCTAACTTTTGTGACATTTTGTGGTGTGGTGCCAGTTGACGTCCATCCCAAATGATCGTCGTCATCAGTCGATGTTCGGCCATTTTTGAGACACTTATACCAGTCATAAGTTTGTATATTGCCTAATCTGATGTCACCAAAAGCTTGCTTCAACATTTGGTGTGTTTCTGCAGCGGATTTCCCAAGTTTAAAACAAAACTATACAGACACACTGCTCACTCAGATCAGCCATCGCAAAACCACAAACTCACAGAAACACAACAATGGAAATACATTCACCAACAATAAACTCTAACCATTCGCGTGCAAAATTCAAATTTCGGGAACTTTTTGATAGAACCACATACTTGTTTTAATTCTGCAGTGAAAGTCTGATAGAGTGTACTCAGTACTGTTGTGAAAGCTCATTGTGCCCTTTATAGGTGGAAGATTTATATATGTACAAGTCCTCTGTTCATTAGATTCATTGACTGGAATAGCTGCCAGTGGAGGAAAGGCTGATATGAAGTAGTGGGCCCTAATGCTAACACAAACCAAAAGTCTAACATGACCTATGAGGCCTATTAATGTAATTTTTAAACTAAAAAGCATAACCTAATGTAATTTTTCTTGCATTTATTGCAATAAAAGATTCACTTGCCCATTATTTCACAGTTGTTTCCTTCCTTGTGTTGGCACTGCTACTTTCAGATGTGCTTTGTCCACAGATTCTGATGGTGATGAAATTGTCATCTCTAGTGATGATGAATTGATAATTGCTCTGACTGAACTGCAGACTGAAGTGCGTAAACTGTATGTAACTGTACAAGCTGGGTCTGCAATGCAATATGAACAACTTGGTGAAGGTTAGTATATGTATGAGTTCACAGCCAACCAGATACATATGAGATGTGTGCAGAAAGTGTCAAAAATGAATCTATAAAAACCAGGACATTAAAATAGTTTATTGAATGGGGAGGTTTACAGGTTGAGTGGTCCAGTAGTTGCTCTTCAAGACTTATGAAGATAGTATAGGGATTGAAGAATGAACATTTTCTGGGATGTGGCGCCATATGGATATTGTATACAATATCTACATGGCGCCACATCCCAAAAGACGGCATTCTTCATAGTCACTGCCATGAAAACCTCAAATAGTACAGAGATTCTTGACCTTTTAGGCAGGCAAGCCACACTGAAAAATGTGCTGTGAGGACCAGAGCACTCTAATGCCTCTATCATAATCAAAACAAAACTGAACATTGCAATAAACACAGGCTGTATATACCTTGTTTATGTGCAACTTTGTCCTCCCATTGCTCTGCAAGAGAATGAACATTTGCTTCCATTTTAGAAATGCTAGTTAACATCACATTATTTAAGTGCACAATTGTGATTCTTCAGTGGACCTTAGGAGGGGACCAACCCCTCCGCAATGTCCATTCACACACTTTTCACAACCTGATGGGAATCCTGACCACTTGCTTCACAACTGCCAACATGTGAGTTTGTCCAAGGGCCTCATATAATGTCTTCTTGCTTCTCAGACAATTTCTGTTTCAGGCCTTGGTCCCTGTTCTGTTGTTGAATTTCACCCGTGTTTGTTGTGTCTTCCCAAGTGTTCATCCTTTAGGGGTTCCTTGGACAACAATGTCCTTGGTCTGCCTTTTCAGAGGGTTCCAGGATCCCATCGCCCCTCACTGGCCCCCACTTCAGTTATCCCGTGTTGCAATAGTCTCCACTGTGGTGTCTTTGTTAGGGACATCCTGTTGCCCTGCTACAAGAGCCGACTCTTCTCGATTGGCCTACAATTTTCCTACGGCTTCTCTCCAGGCATCTATTTTGGTTGTCATCTTGTTGGTTGGTCTCTGTCCTGGCTTGGTGGATATCCATTCGGGAGAGTACCTTGAAGGGCCTGAAAGGTCTTGTTATTGGCCTCTGTCTTGGCTTCCATCCTTCTTTATTGTTTCTTACTTCAGCATTTTTCCCCTTAGATTGATGTCAGCATCTTAGCTAGCATTTCTTGGTTGGTTTTCATTTCTTCTTTGTCTGTATTTCAGCCAGCAAACATGTCCTCATTTGTTCCATCTCCATTCTATGATGGTATAATGATCCTGTGGCTTTAATTAATCCAGTTATCCCACTTCAGACACCAGTTGTCACATGATAGAGTGTATATAGACAAGGTTTGGATTAGCGATTGGATTTATTGAACACGTACAGATCATAACTACAAGTAACTATAGCACTAACACCTATTCAAACATTCTGCAATTCACTACAGCATCTATGAAGTCTTCTCAGTCTGCTGGGTCTTCACTGATTGGTGTGTAATGACATACCCAACAGTGTCCTATGCTTCCATGCTCACGGTCTTATTGGCTGGTGAACTGCCCCGCAACTAACTCATTGCTCCAGTTGTCTTGCTTATAACATCTTGGCATGGACGACACAGAAAAACACCATTCCTCTCTCACTGTTCATTTGTTGCTCAGTAGACTGCTTACAAAAAACCTTTCCTCTGTTATTTGTAGGCCATTACTAGCCACAGCCGCTGTTCAGTCGCCTATCGTGTGGTCGCAGTGGGTCTTCTTGCCACAATATTCAATCAAGTCAGAAGATCCAGGCAATAGTGTTCTTTACTCTCCTGTGTTAGGAGCTGTGAAATAAACTTGGGTGACACTTTATCAGCCATTTCATGAAGTCTGTCTTTTGTCACTTGGCCTTCTGATTCATCACTTAGCAGTCATTTGCATCAGCTGATTAAGTTCCATCACCCCTTTCTGATCATGCAAAATTTAAAGAAATGTGATGTTCTGTACTCTCAAACATAATTTAGCTGATGGGTTACAAAACACTCTCGACTTTGTTGTTAAACACTGACCATGATTGACTGAAGAAATGGAATGAGCTGTACACACATACCTGAACATGCAGTAACATGTTGTGACATGTTCAGCACAGGTGTATGTTTATGTTTATGTGCCGTTTATCCAAGGTATGAATCTCATCATTTTTATTAGTCCTCATAGATAACTGTGCTGTTACCGATTCTTGGTCACACTGGTTTCTAAACCGTGAAAGACTAGAGAACAGCCCATTGCAATAAGTGGTAAGAAAATACTAACACAAGATCCTTCCCCCTCTTTTTTACGATAACATGACTGAAAATTTTCGTTTAGCTTTGACTTAGTGATAACTAATGGCCCCTTTGACCTAGGTGTATGAAATTTGATGTGAACACGAATTATGAAAGTTCCTAACAAGAATAAATGTGGTGATGGTACCTCATCAGTAGTAAAGTGGTTTTCCTCACAAAGGCTACTCTAAGTACTGTTTCTCTTTGTAGATTCCCATTAATACTATAAAATAATTGAGGCACATGGTAGCGTAGTTGGTTGAGGGGCTATGCTACAAGCCGGAAGGTCATGGGTTCAAATCCCGATGAGGTCATTGGATTTTTTCAATTGACCTAATCCTTCCAGCCGCACTATGGCCCTGGGGTCGACTCAGCCTGTAACAGAAATGAATACCAGGAATTAAATAATTTTCCTGGGGAGTAAAGTGCGGGTGGCATGTAAGGCTGACAGCCTTGCCGCCATCTTTGAGCTGATTGTCTAGGAAATGTGAGACCATCAACATCTCACAACCCTCTGGGCCTTCACGGCTTGGTACAGGGATAGCTTTACTTTTACTTTACTTACTATAAAATAATTTATTTGAATATCTGAGTGTTCATAAATATATTTGACCCATTACCTACCTTGTACCTACTAGATTGATTGGAGGTACTTGTGTTGAAAGCACTGCAGGCATAGAGGCTGGCTCATTGCTTCATTAACTAGTAAATAATGTCAGTTGCGACGAGCTGATCACCCACCCAAGGAGTCCTACTGAACATGTAAGATATAGAAAACCAAAGTGAACGGAGAAGTTCATGGAGGTAGGCCTAGGCCCACTGGGGCTGTAGTGCTGGGGGGGGGGGGGAAAAAAAGATGAAATCAGATATGACATACTGATGTTTAGAGGAAAGAATGCACTTTCACATAGAATAGATCTTTTAATGTTAGAAGGTCATTTAGGGGAAGTATTGCAGTGTTTTTTTGGTGCCTTTGTATTTACCCTCCAAATGGCCTTGACACTTCTAATGGGTAGGTTTTTTTGGCAGAGTTTGCAAGTTAAATTGTTTTATGTTATGACATACTAAAATATTATGGAGAAAAATAAAGAAATAATGAACCTTAAGTAGGCATATGTACTTGTACAGATATTGCATTTGAATAAAAAAATGGGATAATATCCAAAAATTTGAATTCAGAATATTGTGCTGTACAAGCCTTGTGAAATACTCTGCCTGTTTTTCATAGGCACAGTAGAGGAGAGTGATGGCAAGTATAAATGAATTGAGACCAGGCATACAGATTTTAATAAGAAGAAATACATCTGAGTTGTATTTCTGGAGCCCTGATATTGCCCGTATGAATCCAAAGAATTGTGTGGTTGTAAAGGATTCTCTGAGAATTGTATACATTTTACATCAGTGCATTTAGTAAGTGGTTCAGACAGCAAATTTTAGTTGAATTCCTGAGTTATTAATATTTTCACATGTGCAACTGTTATGTGTTTGGATGTAGTTGTAAGTCATAGAAGTTGGTATTTTTCTTTACCATTACATCATTTCATACATCCCACCTAAAATGGCAGCTTTTTCTCCTTCCTTCAATTTGATACAAAGACATACATATTATGTTGTAAATAACGAGTATTTTTATATAGAAATAATACTATATCACAGGTGGGCACCAACATGCTGGTGTGATATGCGATGGATGTGAGAAGAAGGTGGAAGGTTTTCGCTACAAATGCATTCAGTGCCCTGACTATGATCTGTGTGCAGCCTGTGAGAACAAGAGTCTTCATGCTGAACACTACATGATACGCATACCAGTTCCCACGTTCTGGGTCAGTGGCATTCATTTTCACTTAACCAAGCAAGCTTGAATAGCGTTAAAGTGTTACATTTGGAAGATTCCGTGTTTGGATCTTGAAATAGGGCATGCGCTCTGCTGGTTGTGTGCTGAGGTTGGTATTCATTGCCTTCTTACCACAGAGGCTTACATTCAGTTCCAGGGTAATCCAAGTGGGATTTGTGGCAGATAAAATTGCACTGGGGTAAGTTTTTCTCTGTTCAGGGTACCTACCAGCACTTCAACCAGCTACATCCCAGACACACAATAGCAGGCAGTAATCAACCTCATAGTTCCAACAGCAGTAATTGAGAATTCCACTACATAGTAATCCACCCTACAAAAAATTTCCACAGCAAATAACAACTACAACACAGCTTACACTCCACCACACATCCACACTTCCACCTTATGCCAACAGCTATGCAAGTGAATACTACATCCCATCTGAAATACACAAAATTCTTTGTCAGTGTAGTATAACACACCTTCTACACCAGAGCTTCCAGAATATAGATCCACCAGTATATAAAAAATAAAATATTACACTATGAATGAATACTGCATTACTCATCATTCTGGTGTACATATACACCCTTCATATAACACACTTGACTAGCCCCACATTATACTTAACCCCCACCCCAATTTTAAGAAAAGTACTATGATTTATATTTTATCATGTAACACATATTATTTATGACATTTTTCATTGTAAAATTGGATCCATTTAACTGTACAGTTCAATAATTATGCACGTTGTTAATTTACAAACCACCGGATGATGGGCCATGCGGCCAAAATATGTAGTGATGAATGAGACAAAATTGATTAAACCATTGAAATATTTTTATTGATTTTAATAAATTGTTTGTTAAAATAAATAGTTTGTTGTGTTGACAGCAGCAGTACCTAGATGTTATGATGCAAATGAGAGTTTCAAAAAATGTTTGACAGTACTTGTACATTGCTTTGACAGCTGTGACTACTGTAAATTATTGGCAAGAGTACAGAATAAATTTGGTAATATTTTTAGATGGTGGATATGAGTCCTCTGTTTGGGACTGGTAAGAAACAGGAATCTGAAAGGTTATTTTTTTATATTTGTTAGATAAATGTTGTGCTAATATGATGCAATGTAAGTAATTCTTAGGTTGAAGTTCTGTACTAGAACAACCAGAGGGAATTTAAATTATGTGAGACCAATTTGAATTTTGATTGTGTATACCATTTTGAACTGAAACACAAGTACCTGATAGACAACAGTTTCATATATAAACAATGCACAGCAAACTCAGTTCTTAATTTTTATTTTAGCGGCCTCACTTTGGCAAACGATTGGCTCATCATTTGGCAAAAGCAGTCCACAAAAGTGGTCGATGCAGTGGATGGGAATCTGAGGCAGGCCATGGCCCAGGAAGACATCATGGCGGGAGGCATCATGGTGGGAGACATGGTGGAGGAGCAGGGTGGTTAGAAACGCTTGCTGCATACCTGAATGAGTGGACAAATCTCCCAGGTGAAGAAGAACCCCAGGATAAAAAAGACTCTGCTGACCCTTCAAGTAGCAAGAAGCAGAAACCACAAGAACAGCAGGAAGATGTCCGTGTCCAGTATCTGAGAAACATTGGACAGACTGTGGCCAGTGTATTGGATCCATTGGGTGAGGTGAAATTATAAAGTTTCCATTTAATTTTATATTATTTTCTTTGAATATAGGTAGTAGTTGAATTTATTAAATGACGACCATTGACAGAAACTACATTATGTCACAGAAACTTGAATGGGTGGAAATGTATACTCCATGCAGTGTACATACTTTCTAGTTTTGTCCTTTGCATTCCTGTATGACCTTCATGTCTGTTTATTGCAGAAACAAAACATGCACCATGACTGCTTGCTATGACGTTACTGCAACCATAATTTTTAGACTTAAAGCATTCTTAAATCTTACTGATACCTGAAGAAGAATTTAATAACTTTGATGTGACTTATACTTACATCTTTAACATTTGAGATAATTTATGGAGTATCTTGTAAATAGGGGTTAAGTATATTGGACTGGAATAAACCAAAATTGACTAACCTAAATACATTTTAAATTACATGAGTACAAAAGATGGGGTTGTAAATTCACAAAAGAATTACATGCTTTGATGATATTATTGTGGCTTCAAATCAGATTTCATTCCAAGTTGGTAAGCAATTCCTGTAATATTTTCAGAATATGAGAATGTGATTTGTGTTCATCTTGGTATGGTAGCTCTTGAAACATTCAAAACAGAAAGTAGCATCCCCTTTAACTTATAAACTCTTCAGGCACAATTTAAATTTCATCCATTGCCACTATTTGTTCTACTAGCTGTTTGAAGAATTAGTGTAATCAGATCAGGCACAGGTAGCTGCTTCAGAATTTATTTTCCCACTGAGAGCCCCACTGTAGTGGTATGTAATGTGAAATATATTTTTCATCTTTACTTGAAGATTAGACTCGAGACAAAAGTGGTGTATACATGAGTGAGAAAATTATAAAGCACTGTGTGGAGGTGGCTTAAAATATTCTACTGTATCCCTGCAAGTCACAGAAGGCAATGAAGAGGGAACCTGGTGCTTAGGAGTGTGACTGGGAAGCCATGTCACTGGGGGTCACATATGCAGAGACCTGGTCCTTGAGGTTGGGGTTTGGATGCAAAGCTGATGACTTTGCTCTGTAAAAAAATTACTGTGAAAACCAAATTGTTTAATTCAGTACAGATCTAGCAGAACCTTCTAAGGAAAGCTTAGCCTCAAAAATGGTTGTTTTGCCAATGTTAGTTATGACAGTGATGATCATGATGATGCAGAGGAGGAGGAAGTATAGATCGATCATTCCATCTTTCTCAATAGTAACTTGTGAACCGTTACACGGAGTGACTGCATCAGATTCATAGACGGAAACTGTAAACTTCGTGTTGTTACGATGCTATAATTTTTTGTTTGTTTGTTTGTTTGTTTGTTTTTTTGCCTATTACATGTATCAAAGGTAGCCAGAGATCAGCACATTGCAAATGAAGTATTTTTATTACAGAGTCACACTTCAAAGCTCTTGGGTGCAGTGTTTGTTACACTGAGTGTAGGCCTACCAATGTGCCTTATGTTTAAGAAAAGACAACAAAACATGCTCAGGCACAGTAATTGTGCATATAACGTCTGGTAATTTTGAAATATGATGCCCAGGAACATAGATTCATTCATAATAATCTAGTTCCTCTTTTGTCTTTTAAGCATAAAAAAGTAACATACAATTTATTTTCTTACGCTTGTTTCCCTATAAATTTAAAACCCATGTTCAAATTCATGCCAAGAGTACAAACAGGAAATTTAAAAACTAGTTGGATAAAGGTTAAATCATTTGGTCATAACAAAGTGTTGACAGTAAACTATATGAGAATATGAAGTTAAAGAAAATGGCCGTGACTTGTCAGAAAAATCAAATTAACCCACTGCACACATTTGATTAGATGAATATGTACCAGTCATGACTCTTTAACTTTCTCATCTCTTGAAGGAACTTCATTACTTCCTTTCCAAACCATTTTAACTATGTAAGATTAATCAGGGTGTTTTGTGTATCCAGCCTATGTAAATATAAATTTGTCAGCTTACATTAACCCGTTGCCGTGGTTCGACGTGTATGTTTCGTCAGGGATTCAAATCGTCTGGGGGGGTTCGACGTGTATGTTTCGTCCAGCTGCACACCTACGTTATAACGCCCATAATAATTGATGGTTTTGCTGTAGATTGTTAGATTTTTCGCTGGCCTGTTGTCAG
>NW_019730109.1:328774-369166 GCF_002891405.2 Cryptotermes secundus
TCATTATCAAACAGCACAGAATAGTTCAGTTTGAACTTAATGTAATTCATTGAACTGATCTTTAAAACAAAGTATGGGCCATTAGGAGCATTTCAAAGGAAAAACTTATCCCTTCATCTCACTGTAGAACATCTCAAGTTTCATTTACTGTTTTGTTTAAACAAAGAGAGTTTTTATGAAAATCTGTATTATACATTCTCTTCCTGTTACTTCATTAATCTGGAATCTCTTCATTGATATTCTTATCTCAAAACTGTATGCAGATACACTTCATATACGGTGCTCAGAAATGGGATGTCTGTTGCCTCAAAATGTTTCCTGCCATGGTCTCTCAAGTGTCTGTTTCTAATATTGGACTGATATAATCCAAAACTGAGATATCAGGATGACAGAAATCAATACAAAATGCAGGGGTGAAGTAAAATGATTGTGACTTCTGCAGTTCTGATCAGACTTCAATATAAGTGAAGGAACATGTTGATTGGCATGTGGCATTCATTATAAAGGTTTGTATATATATATTACAGGGATTGATGTGGATATAGAAGTGCGAACTAGAAACAGGAGTGAGAAAAGAGGAGATCCAGAGAAGGAACATGATAACAAAGGTGGGAAGAATGTTCCTGAAGAACAGACCGATGCTATGGAAGTTGATAATAAGCATGAGAAGGAAGCCAATGCAAGTGCAGGCAGATCTGAGCGTGAGAGTCCAGAGACAGAGGGCTGGACTGTTGTGAATGAAGATACTCAGAAACAGAGTACGAATCTCCATTTTGTATTTCTATCCCTATAATGACTAGTAGTGAGGATATACTAAGTTTACTGCAGTAGAACACAAGTAACATGCATCAGATCCTTCAGTTAGAATAATTTCCTGTGAATATTATTGTTTAAATTGTGCATTGGTGGGTCATTCTTACAATATTTTTGCCTGCAACATTGTCTTTTGGAATTTAGCTGCATTGTATGTAGAAGCTCTTCCAGAGTTTTAGTGTACATTGCCTTTACCCTGAAGATGGACTTGCAGTGTACATCTAAATATTGAACATGTACGTCACTGAACCCTGAAAGCTGAAATTATACATTCTTATGAGTTGCTTAGTAAGATTTAAAAAAAAATAATTATGGAATTAGTAGTCTGTTTACATTTTTTCAAGTTGTCAGGACAGTAAAACAGAATTCAATGCTTAAAGAAATTTTAATTGAGGTAGTACTGGTGTTATGTACTCATAATATTGTATCACATTTACATTTTTAGCAAATGAATGTATAAAAACAATGTATTTATAATAGATCTCCATAATTTAATTTACATTTCACATTTTGTTTAATATAACAATTATTTTTATACAGTGTACTCTCAGTTATCTGTGGTAATGGAAGGGAGAAGTAGTGTCAGTACTTAATATCAGTGGACAGTCCAAAAATCTGGAAATTTTGTACTAACGATACTTATTGGTCAGCTACTGGTTGCTAAACAGTGAAACAAGCCTCTTTCAGAGACTTGTTCAGTGGTAGTAGGTCTGCAGGAAAACCAATAATATAATAAAATAAAGTTACAACAAGAAGAGATGAACACTGATGCAAATTGTTGTAAAGCATCACTCATGCATGTTACTGAAACAGAGGTAATGGGCAATACTTAAATAATTGCATGAAGCTATAGACAGTAATGAAGGGGGTTTGAGAATTCCATTGTTAATTCACATGATGTATTTGTATTACTCCTCAATGATTATTATTTATTTTATTTCATTTCATTTCTTATATGTAATTTGCCTTCTCATTGCAGGTAACATCACTCCAAATCCATCTGCTGGAGCTTCTGGGGTGCCTGCTGCAGAAACCGGGGCTGTACCAAAGCAGCCAATCACAACATACGCTTCTACAGCTCATCATAACAGTGTTTCTTCATCAAGCAGCAACATGTATCCCAATATCTTTCCTCTGCCAGG
This sequence comes from Cryptotermes secundus, assembly GCF_002891405.2. NCBI lineage: Eukaryota > Metazoa > Arthropoda > Insecta > Blattodea > Kalotermitidae > Cryptotermes > Cryptotermes secundus. The sequence goes on from NW_019730109.1 coordinate 330,730, forward strand.
CCATGTTCCTCTTCAACCTGCACAGGCTCCTTTACCTCTCCACCCACCACACATGCCTGTTCATTCCAACCCAGTCTTTAACCCAGCTCCAGTACAGGCATTCATGCAACATCCTCCTATAAGTAAGTATTTCATCAGTGACTGGTTGATGAAAGGTGAAATGGTGTTCTGTATCTCTGGTTCATTTCTCTAACTATTCCTAGTTGCAGTTACCAGTTCAAAAACTTCGCTTCATCTGTTACTTTTATGAAATTATTGAGAGTGAATGACTTAAATTTAGGCCAAACTTAAATAATTGACTTTCTTACCCTGCAACCAGACAAGTGCTGAAGCCTCCCAACTTAAAGACCAAGGATGTAACGATGTGCTGCCTAGTCAGAGCTGTTACACTGTCTCTGGAGCAGTGGGGGGAAAACTGAAGAAACTCAGATACACCCCTTTCCAATACCACTTCATACACTACAAATCTTGTATGAAATCACCTGACATAAAATGCAAGGCTGTGCATTAGGAATCCAGCATTTAACTTCCTGACACTTGACATGGCCAGATGGAATTAAAAATAAAAGTATATTGAAGTGTTTGTACTCTCAACCTTCGATGCAGTGCATATCATGTGGTTTTTGTTGGTTGGGTTTGAGTACTAAAGATGATCCATATCATATAACATGCAGTTGATAGTAAATAATTTTGTTCATAGGACCACACATTGCTGAAGCAGTAGACAAGATGATGTCCATGGGATTTAGCAATGAGGGTGGTTGGTTGACCCAACTGCTTGAAAGCAAGAATGGCAATATTGAAAAAGCCTTGGATGTGTTGCAGCCTGTTAAGAAGCCATAGGAGACCAGTAGCTTCCATATATATATGTACTTATGAGTACATTAATCATTATTGTTTCTATTATTATAGTTTAATAATTAGATGTGAAAGGTTATGGATATCTTAAAAATGTTTAAAATGTTACGTGCATCTCATACAGCATTATAAATATATATATGATATATTAAGCATCTTTGGTGTGAGCATTGCAGTAATTGTTTCCCAAACATTGCATAGAGCTACTCCCCCAAACTTGAAGACATGGTGCTTAATGACGTACCTCTTTACATAAGGATATTTATATAAATCTCTTCTAGAAAAGGCAAATCTAGAATCTTAATATGCCTACATATAGAATATTTTAGTTTGACTTGGGAACTGTTAGGGTTGAATACCAGTGATCCTGTTAGTTCTTTTAAACCATTACAAGGTGTAACACAATATGCTTGTAAGATTACTCAGTGACCATTAAATATAAATGTGTAGCTACCATCATAATGTGATACTACATAAATTTATTGCAGATCCCTTTAACTCATTATTAAGGACTATGAAAAATGAACAGATGGTTACATTTTAAAGGGTTAAGTTTGTTTTTACTGTGTTATGGAATTTAAATCTTCTGTATTCATAGTCAGTATAATTTATTAATGACTATGAAAAATGAACATTTGATTAAATTTTAAAAACTTTGTTTTTTTTTCATGTATTATGGAATTTAAATCTTCTGTATTTATAGTAAATGTAATAAAAATAACTTCTGGTCTGATTTATACAGGTACCTCTGTATTTGCATATTGTATGTTCTTGAGTTCCTAAATATGGTCATCACTTCACAGCTATTGCATGTCCATATATTGCTTACATCACCATTCTCTTCGGAGGCATGGTTGCATGGAGGATACAAAATTAAAAGATGGTAATGAGATATTGCCTATACAAAACTTAGGTTTGGATGGAGGCAGACTACAGATTAGGTGCTGAGGAGATCTTGAAGATACACTATGGAAAACATTTTTAAGAAAAAATATGGTTACGCATTGCTGGGAAGTGATTCAGAGCACAAAATGAAACTACTGACTTTGCTAATGTGGAGGGATGACATTTTCTTATAGCAACTTATGCTGAACAGTGAACTGTGAAAGTTAAGGTTAAAAGGCAGTGACTAGTGCACACTGTTATTTCAGGAAGCTGAAATCCCCCAGTACAATGGGGTTGGCAGCAGGGGACAGCCAGATTTTAACTTGGGGGGGGGGGAACAGTATTAATATTGAAAGAACACAAAACCTAGCCAGCTGTACTCCATGCTGATACAGGTGCTAGAATGCAATGCAGGGCCAATAGAGGTTAACAGCACAGGTAGCAGGATTTTCTATATTTAATAGACAGACAGCACGAACTAAAAATTATGGCTAAATTGTCCAGATACTGAAGTTTTAATAATTACACATTCATTTAGAAGCAAAGTTATAGGCTTAACTGCCTCTGTGTTCTAGTGGTCATAGTTTCTGGTTACAGATCCAGAAGTTGAGGTTCAATTCCTGGCACTACCAGATTTTCTGAGTAGTAGTGGGTCTGGAACAGGGTCCACTCAGCTTTGTGAAGATAAGTGAAGAGCTCTTTCAAGGAAATAGCGGCTCTGGTCTAGAAAGCCAAAATTAACGGCCATGGGATTTGTTGCACTGACCACACGACACTCTCTATCTGCTAAAGTTGGCACTAACTTCACCGACAAGTGGTGGTCGCTTGGTTGGTATAGTTTGCTTATGGACTCAAGCCACAGAGTTTTTTTTATATATAGGCTTAGAACAAGGTTAGACAGTGAAGGGCTGAATGAAACATTACATGTGTTTTGCTGGGACAGAAATGATTTATCATCAGTACTCCCAAAATTAATGTAATAGATGATAGTGCAAAAGTTAGGGTGAGACTGTCAGTATGTAACAAGCAATTCAAAATTTGATAATGAAGTTCAATCTCATGAAGCTGAAAAAGGTGAAATGTAAAGAACAGTATCGTTTAAAATTTTACACAAGTTTGAAGCTTTGGATGGCTCAAATGCCAGCTAAGTAGTCAGGTTACTCCAAACTGAAGCAGCAAAATCCATGGTGTGATGATGAATGTTCAAAATTATTACATCAAAGGGAACAATCCAAATTACAGATAATCTTGATAATTTAAAACACTTAAGTGAGCAGACATATCAGGAACAAAAAGAGGGAACTTCTGGAAGAATTGAAGTGCTTGAAACAAGCTGTAAGAACAAGATCACAGACCTTTCTAGAGTCTTAAATTAATTTAAGATTTATGAACTAAGAATTAACTTGGTACCAGGTAAGAATGTCAATCTGCTTGCAGATTTACACAGTATTTTGCATGGCTGGAAGAATTGGGTTGCTGCTGGGAAAAACAGCACATGTCCATAATTTGTGAAAATGAGATACATGGAGTAGGTATAAAATAACCGGACTGGTGCTATAAAATCTGTTGTTCAACTGATCACACAATGGAAATGTTATCAGCATCAAAGTGGTCCCCTCCCTGACCCCTAGACAGCTCCATGTGATTTTTCCACTTTTGGAAGCAATGCTGCAGGTCCTTTTCTAATAGTTTCTTTATTACCTCCGTCACCTTTGCCTTCACTGCATCTACAGACTCAAAATGGGTTCCTGTTAATGCAGACTTGATCTTTGGAAATAAAAAAAAAAGTCACATGGGGCTAGGTCAGGTGAGTAGGGTGGATGTTCCAACACAGGAATCTCGGGCTTCACTAAAAATGCCTTGACAGATAGTGCATTGTGTGCTGGCATGTTGTCATGGTGAAGAACCCATGAGCCCTTGATCCACATTTCAGGTGTTTTTCTTCTCACCCATTCACGAAATATTGTCAAAACCTCATAGTAGAGCTAGTCTATCTTCAGGCACCCAATCAATGTGAACAGTCCCTTGGCTACTGAAAAAAATGATCATTGCTTTCAAATTTGACTTGCTCTTCTGTGCTTTTTTTTTTTTTCTTGGTGACCTGAGACTTCCAGTGCATGGATTGGCACTTGGTTTCTGTGTCATACTGAAGAAACAGTGATTCATCATAAGTTATTATGTACATTTCCTAAACAGTTCAGATCATTTTCAATGTTTGCAAGATGTCAGCACAAATGTTCATTCGAGTTTCCTTTTGCTCAGGAGTGAGGATTCATGGCACCATCTTTGAGCACACTTTTTTCATGTTAAAATGTTCATGTAAAATCTGTTGAACGCTTTCTTTTTCAGTGTTAGGTAACTCAGCAACTGCTCAAATGCTCAGTCAACGATTTTTGCGAACAAGTTCAACTTTTTCAATGGTAGCATCTGTTTTTGACACAAAAGGCTGACCAGGATGTGGATCATCTTCGATCTCTCCTCTTATTTACTTACTAATGGAGCTGAGCCCTTCTGGAGGAGCCACCAATTCTGCAGCTACCCAAGAATTCCCCAGCATTTTATGGAACCTGAAGGTTCATTACCGTGTTCACAAGAGCCCTCCACCGGTCCCTATCCTGAGCCAGATCTATCCAATCCATACCATCCCAGCCTATCTCTCTTAAGATCCATTCTAATATTGTCCACCCACCTACACCTTGGTCTTCCCTGTGGTCTCTTTCCTTCTGGCTTTCCCACCAATATCCTATACACATTCCTTGTCTCACCCATTCGTGCTACATGACCTACCCACCTCATCCTCCTTCACTTGATCATTCTAATTATCCTTGGAGAAGAGAACAAGTTATGAAGCTCCACATTATGCAGTTTTCTCCAACCTCCTGTCACTTAATCTCTCTTCAGTCCAAATATTCTCCTCAACACCCTGTTCTCAAACACCCTCAGTCTATGTTCCTCCCTTCATCTGGCCTCCACTGGCTAGTGCTGACTTAAGACTGCCAACTGGCTCTTATTATATAGCCTCTAAATGGACCCAACAGAGAACACTGCTTCCAACAATTCCTCTATTTCTGCATGCATAACAGTTGCCACGGTCACGTGCTGCTAATCAGCCACTGCATAGCAACAGATCTCTGTTAAATTCTGTCATCACATGTTTACAGTGCCTTAACCTAGCAAGGGGCATCTTCTTTGATAACTATTCTGGAAGTCAGCAGACATGCCAAAATATGCTGTTTCATCACCCAAATGCAGGTCAAAATTATAACATAAGGATAGCTACCAGATCATGTGGCATATAGACATCTTGCTAAGCAGTGACTCTGTAAACAGTGGCCAATACTAATGCACGCAACAATAGAACTGTGTTTTCTAAGTGGTTCATGCCAAGACGTTATAAGCAAGAGGTTTGGAGCTTAGTCAGCTGATGTGGTTGTGGGGTAGAATGCCTCCACTGTAACCCTGCGAGTTGTAGGTGACAAAAAGGGAACCCAGTGCCTGGGGTATGACTGGGCCACCCTGTTCTTGGGGGATATAAATATGGGGACCTGGCTCTCCACGTTTGGGGAGTTTCGAATCTGAGAGTAAAATGTGGTCATGAGTCTCATGGAACTTGGACCTGAGAATGACTGCTGGCAAGGGCTATCAGCAATTGTAAACAACATACCCATCCTCTTGTCAGAGAGGATGTTACATAAGGACTATGACTGCAAGTGTCTATTTGGAAAAAAAAAAAACGATTGGCAGTAAACCGTCCGTCGTAAAGTAACTCTAACTCTAAGCTTAGTCAGTTGATGGGCAGTGAAAAGAAGACTAGCATGTTGGTGTGTAATGGCTGTGAGTTAGTTGCAAGAGTGCTCAGATCAAAGTCTGGCTGTGAAGAGAAGACTTATGCATGTAATTCAGGGAGACCGTTATAGTTCCTGTTAAAATCTGTTAACAGGAAATGGCTCGTTGAGACTGTAATAGACCAAGGACACTAGTCTGTGTGTGTCAGTGATCTGTGAACTGTAGTCATGAGTCATTAGGGTATAAGTGGTCAATAAATCAGGTCACTAATTCAAACACCGCCTATAGTCACACATACTAAGTGACAACTGTTGTCAGAGGTAGTTGGATTAGAATCACAATCATATGGCAACTAACTGAATTGTTGAACTTAATGAACTGTGCATCATTGAGTTGGAACACCTGTGACAGATAATTATGACAGATTTTGAATGTCTGATAGCAATGATAGCACAGATAACAGCCAAGGTGGTCTCTCGCAAAAAAAAAAGATGGATGACAAGATAGACACCAGTCAAGAAAAGATGGAAGCCAGGACAGATGCCAATAATGAGAAGTCTGAGGTCATTCAGACTGCCTTTCAGGAAGAGATGCAACAATGGCATAAGGAAATGAGGCCTAAAAGAGGAATTAGGTCTGGAAAGCAGCAGAACATTCAGTAAGACCTTCAGTTGGTCCATAGAGCTGGAGTTCATGAAGCAAACAGTCGGGGCTGCCATTAGACTGCAGAAAATGAGTGTCAGGACATTGTGGTCCCCTCCAAAACAAAAGAAGAGACTGCACACAGAGCAGGAGCCAGAGATGTAGGAACACTGGCCACTTTAGGTAAATTTGCCCACACCAACTGAAAGAAGTATCTTTATTATTTACATTATCTTGCATGTCATGATGTGGAAAGGGTGATGATGGTACACCTGGACTAACTGGTACCTTATCAGGGAACTGCTTGGGGTGAGCGGCCTTAAGGAGGGAGTAGCAGGAGCAGTTGGAGAGTAATCACCGTGAGAAGCGAGACATGGGGGAAAGGTAAGACTGATCGCAGACACCACAAGCACAAACTTCAGTCATGTGTTCATCTATCATCCACACTCTTAAATCTGATTTGTTCAACTTCATTAAAGGAAATATCTGTTGACAATTTTATGTGAATGTGGGAACTATTAACATTATTCTAAGTCTCTGAAACCACTGTTTGGGGGAATACAGCATCTTGCAAAATCCTATTTTACTGGTCTGAATTTACAGTCACCAAAGAACCAGTGGAATTACTGAAACTGTGTGAAGTATAAAACCACTGATCAATAAGAAGCCTAAAATACTGCTGGCCCTGAGATACAACCCTGAACCTGCAAAGTCATTTCAGAAATTGTGTGCATCCTTAATATGTTATTTTTCTTCATATTGGAGGAAAATGTTTTACAAGATTTTGTTGTATGCCTAGAAAGCTAAAATGTAGATCACTTACTTTTTATATAAATTCTTCCTTCATTTTTCATAAAATACCTTCCCTCCAACCGAATTCAGACAATTTTCTTCAGTGTCATATTTGGCATTTTATGAGACAGCTAAGCTTTCAGACAATTTAATCATCCCTGAAGTATGAGTATAACTCTATTTGCAAAGTGATGTCTCATGAAAGTGGAATATCAATGAATCATGATGATAATTATCCAAGTGCTTTACCATATCATATAAGAAAGGCATGTATGTTTATTTATTTAACTTTCTATGTCATACAGTAATTAAATCACAATTTATTCTACAATATGGATTATAATTTCATATTCATGGCCATACATTTATATAATAAAACTTAAATATTATCCCAACAAATTATCAAACCCACGGCTTATTTTTTACCTACATATAATTCATTATATAACATGATATAAGTATTACTTCAACGAGGACACATGGCATGTCGCCCCCCATCCACTGGCAAGGTTTCTCCTGTAATGAAACTTGCATCATCACTGGCCAAAAATGCAATTGCTCGAGCCACTTCATCTGGTTGTCCTGGGCGACCCAATGCATGTGTCTGCTTACTACGTTCCAGAAACTTCTCATAAGCTTCCAAATCCATTCCTCCACGTTTCTGGAGTTCAGTTACTACAACTCCTGGATTTACACTGTTAACACGCACTTTCTTGGGAGCCAGATCTAAAGCAACACAGCGAGTGAATTGATCTAAAGCAGCTTTTGACATGCAATATGACAAAACCCCTGGGAAAGACCTCATTCCATTCACACTAGACACATTTACAATATTTCCTTTGGTCTCTATTAAGTATGGAACTGCCAACATTGTTAAATGGTACACAGACCTGACATTAATGTTGAACAGCCTGTCATACTGTTCCACTGATGTAGACTCAATTCCTCCAGCTTCCAAGATTCCTGCATTATTGATGAGAACATCAAGCTTACCAAAGTGTTTAACAGTTGAGTCCAAAATTCTTTTTGTGTCTGCTTCATTTGTCAGTTCACCAGTAACAAGAAATGGCTTTGGCTGATCTTCCAATACAGTACACTGATCTGCAACTTTATTCAAGTTTTCAGTATTACGACCAGTAAGTGACAGACTAGCTCCCAATTGAGAGAAATGCACTGCAGTAGCTGCACCAATTCCAGAACTCGCTCCTGTAATTAATACTACCTTCCCACCAAATGCCATTGCTGAAAAAGAAACCATAAGTTTTTATTCTTCCCATGTTTCCAGTGGTGACATATACACAACATAAATAATAATACAGTGCCCTTTTAGCTTGCTTTCCCTATTATGGCATCTGACATTATGCAGTATGGTACAAGTTCATAAACCTTTTGAAGGCAGTACATTCCTTTGAAATTGTTAGTAAACTTCTGTTTATTTGTTTGTTTCTAGTCGTCCTGTAGATCAATTACATTGAGTTAGGACATGTCACTCACATTATACAATTATTGAAATACAGTAATGATTATAAATACAACATATTCTATGTATTCACTTATTAGTAGCTGATATTGAAGAATTCTTCATTGAGATAGGCTGTGTAATAACAGCATCCTTTAATAAGTCCAGCCACACAATATGTCATCACATCCAAGAATAGATTACTCTTCATAGTCACCACCATCAGAACCTCCAATCTCACACTCCTTATCTTAGTTTATATAAAGATTATGTCACTAAAAGCAACTCTCATTTTTGTACTTTGTAATCTACTGCAATCAATAATAGGGTCATCCCAATCAACACAGCAGTTTACATGGCCACCTTGGATTTCAACGAAAGATTGTAAACTGATGAGTTAAGTGACAAATGGAGTTTTTCTTTCATATCAATTAATGTTACTGTACTTTTGAAGTTTTAAGTCTTCCTTAACTTTTCCACAATCTGTTTCACTAAAATGCATATAATTCTGGTCCTAATTAAGCCAGAGGGCCATTCTTGCACCAGTTGAAAGCTTTTAATTGGTGCTTTCATCTGGCAAGCCACTCATAACATTTTAGGGCACATGAACATTTTGGCCTGACCCCCGACAGTAATTTATGCAAAACGTATAGGTTTTGCTGCACTATAAGAGTTTTTTGTTTTACTTTCACTGTGCAAAATATTTTAACAATTCAAATGTCAAGAAGGGGGTAGGGGCTGATCTCATCCATGTCACTGGAAGGCACTTTATCAAGCCAGGTCATTTTAGTATTAGGGAAAGTCAGTAAATAGATTATAAATGTAAGTAAAACATCTGTAATGGATGTAATAGGCTATGTGTATCACTAGGTAGCAGCACAGTCCAGCTTCATGACAGTCTATGTAGGAGACGCGCATGTGCATGTTCAGAGGCTGGTTTCAGTAGTCAAAATGGCGACCATGCTTCAGGAGTGTACCAAAGAAAAGCAGCATTCTACTGTGCGTTTCTCTGTGGGCAAAAGAACTCAATGCAACAGATATTCATAAAGAAATGTTTCCTGTTTACGGCGGGAAGTATTTGTTGCGTAAAGCTGTTCACACCTGACACCCGACCGGGTGCAGAAGTGGCTGGAACAAGTGTGTCAATATTGGTGATGGATATGTCGAAAAATACATGTTCTTTCCGGGTTCGAATATCATGTGTTTCACGTTTTATATCCATTTCCGACCTATTTACCGACTCTCCCTCGTATGTAATATCTTGTTTTCATACTAAGTTACCTGATCTGACGTTTGTCTTGTACGGTTATGGATCTAACGTGTACGTTTTTTTCTCTTTTTCAGTTTACTTCTTCAACAACCGTTTCTTGTAAATGTCACGCCCAACGAATTAAACAGCTTTAATTGAACACGAATTTACTAGTAATATTCCACGGATTAATGAATAATTCAGCTATTCCAGGAAAGCTCTCCCTTGTAAGGTCGATTATAAACTAATGCTCGTCTCCAAATTAGTCCAACGATTTAACTGCGCTGTTTACAATCATACAAGCAATAACTTGCAACATACTTCACTTTGCAACTCATCACTTTTTACGGCTCATGCGCACAGCTCCAGCCATCGTCTGACAAAATGGGAAAATTGCCCAGATACAGAAGATAAATTAAGCGGGTCATCAAATAAGTTCAGACTACAAAGTAATATGGTTGTAAAGTTAGTGATAATGTAATTTCACAGCATTACATGCCAGTAGAATGATCCGTGGCTACGGTGACCGAGGGCGACTACCGTTAGTAGCGTTAGTAACCGGCAGTAACGAACGGTAACGAAGCATAGTAAAGTTCTGTGAACGGTGTGATATTGTGATGGGCGTGATAGGTTAGAACGGTTAGAACGGGTTAGAATGCCAATTTGTGTGTCGTTGGTGAACGTTGGTGAATGTTCGGTTATAATACAAAGTGGTTTCGTTAAGTGTATTTTCTATGCGGCTGCTGTTACTTGTTTAGAGGGAATTACATTTTTATTTTTAGGTATTACATTGACACGTGAGGCTTTTAATATTACCAGTAATTGTTTACTAATGAAATTCATACGCATAGTTTCTATAATTTGTTACGAACATGTGGAATATGCCAGGAAATTTAGTACTAACTGTGAATAATGGCTTTAAGGTGCTAGAAATGTACATGTGGCTATTGGATTCATATGTTTTGGTAAGTGTTGTGATTAGGTATTCAGTAAATATCCTATTTCCTGGCCGTAGACAGTCGTGTTGTGTTATTGCAACAAAAATTCAAGGAGGATCGGGAAGTATTCCATAGGGGTAATGACCGAATGTGTTGGCGTAGTGGTAATCCTCAGTACTCGTATTCGGGTGGTGCTCGGTATGCAGTATACACAACAATATTCTGTATTTAAAACAAAGTAGACACTATCTTATCAACATCTGTTTTATTGACACTACATGTTTCGACCCTTATACTGGGTCATCATCAGGTATACAATGATAACAGACTCAGTTGCTGAATTGCATCTAACATTTGCAATTGTTGTGTAGACTACATACTTTTGTATACATTTTTATATCTTCTTCCAAACCCTATCCGATTCATCAGCCATCCTATGATCTGACACCATCTAGGCTGAATCTAGTAAATATACTGCCAGGGTCATTCAGTAACCTACATACAGTCAATGGGTTAATGTTAACCCATACAATTTGGAAACTTTGCAGAAATTAAGAATTTATGGACTGCTTTATAATTGAACATATACAAACATAACCTTTTCAATAACTTTTGAAAAGGTTGTAAGTAACGATATAGGTCCATAATTCATATATACAACTTATGTATTTGACCGTCACAACACAACAATAAAAGAANATTGACATTACATGTTTCGACCCTTATACTGGGTCATCATCAGGTGTACAATGATAACAGACTCAGTTGCTGAATTGCATCTAACATTTGCAATTGTTGTGTAGACTACATACTTTTGTATACATTTTTATATCTTCTTCCAAACCCTATCCGATTCATCAGCCATCCTATGATCTGACACCATCTAGGCTGAATCTAGTAAATATACTGCCAGGGTCATTCAGTAACCTACATACAGTCAATGGGTTAATGTTAACCCATACAATTTGGAAACTTTGCAGAAATTAAGAATTTATGGACTGCTTTATAATTGAACATATACAAACATAACCTTTTCAATAACTTTTGAAAAGGTTGTAAGTAACGATATAGGTCCATAATTCATATATACAACTTATGTATTTGACCGTCACAACACAACAATAAAAGAACTTCAAGGACAATGCCCATATATAGTTCTGCTACATGTTTCGGCCACTAGTGGCCATCATCAGGCAAACACACTTCAACAAACCATAATTCATCGTATTTGTTTTATCACCATTTTTAAATAATGGTATTATTTCAGAGTATTTCAAACGAGTGGGGAAAACATTTGTTGAAAGTGCTCTGTTACAGATATAAGTTAAAGGAGAAGTAATAGCAGATGCGCTAGTTTTTAAAATATTAACCGAAATTTCATCATACCCATTAGAATTTTTGGGTTTTATTGACTTAATTATGTTTTCAATTTCTTTAGTAGATGTAGGTTTAAGTTTAATTTCAGGGAAAGGAGTCACAAAAGCCAGGGATAAATAACTCCAATGTTTATCAATATCAGACTCTTTAAAATTATCACTCTTAGTGTTATTGTTGTTAATTTTATCTACTATAGTCAGAAAGTATTTATTTAAAGAACTGGCAATTAATTGGTGACTATCAGTTAGCCCTATCAGAACTGCCCTTCAGTATTATTGATTCTCTTACCAGTAACTGTTTTAATAATATTCCATGTGGTTTTAATTTTATTGTTAGAATTTGAAATTAATCCGTTATAATAATGATTTTCAGCTGTCCTAATGAGAATAGACAGAATTCTAGAGTAGGTTTTAAAGTAGGATTTAAGGTTTGGATCATTACTGGTCTTCATGGACAAATAGAGCTCTCTTTTATGTTGACATGAGGTCCTTATGCCCCTCGTCATCCAAGGGTTATATTTCATATTATTCATAACTTATATAAATATATATTTTTTAGGAAAGCTAGAATTAAATATTTTTAAATAAGTACTAAGAAATGAGTTGAAAATTGAATCAATATCCTGATCAACAAATACAAGTTTCAAAACTTAATTGAATCAAGAACTCATTTCTAGAAGCTCTATTGAATTTCCTCGCATAATGCCTACAGCTGTTTCGGTTATGTAAAACAATGTTATTCATATATAAGATCTGGTCATCATGATCAGACCATCCATTAACATGAGGACATATAGTATAATTTCCATGTCTGTGAAGATCAATAAAAATATTATCGATATCAGAGCTTGAGTTGGTTTGGATCCTAGTAGGAAAATCTACTATACTAGAAAGGTTAAAGGAAGATAATAGAACATCCAATTGTTTCTTGTTATTACTATCAGTTAAGTAATTTATATTGATATCACCACTTATTATCAATTCCAATTTAGTATCGTGCAAGAAATTTAAAATGGCGTCTAATCCCTTCAGAAAATAAGCAAAGTTACTGGATGGTGCTCTGTAAATAGATAGAACACAAATATTACCATGCAAAAAAGGAAGTTTCACTGCACAAACTTTGAGGTCTTTATCTTTACAAAAGGCACTTAAAGTGACATCTAAAAATTTTAGTTTTTCCTGTACAAATATGCATAATCCACTTAATTTAAAAGTTTTCCTACAGTAAGCAGCACTGAATTTATAATGTTCTATATAAGTACAGCCCAGTTCATTATAATTTAAGTGGTTTTCAGTTAGACATAACACATGCGGCAGCTCAGGACGTAGGGAGCTAATTAATTCATTGGTTTTGCCTTGTAAGCCCCTGATATTTTGGTGCTATATAGTAAGATAATTATCACCAGAAGAATAAAATTTATGTCTATTACTGTCATAGCTCAGAGAATTTAATTTTGAATGATTATGATCAAATTTAGCACTGCGTCTATGAGTATTGTTAAAATTACCTAAACCATTACTCCTAAGATCACTAACTGACCCAGGAGATTGAGTCACCATAAAAAAATTCCAATTTCTTGTTACGGGCGTTCGTCTTATGCTATTAGACGATCTGTTAGCTATAGAATTAATTGATTTTAAAGCTGAATGAGACCCCTACACCCTACTGAGGACCGAGCTTTTGAGGCTGCTATCCCCATCGACAGAGCACTGCATCTGGCAGCTCCTCACGGTCTAGGAAATTGGCAACTATAAGCCATCCCAGTTCCTGAGATACCTCAAGAGTCTTGCACCAGACGTGTCTGATAACGTCATCCAAAGCGTCTGGACCAGCCTGCTACCCCGCAACATACAGAGCTTCCTCACCGGCCAGAACGAGAGCAACTTCGAGGCTGCAGCCCTCTGTGCAGACCGTGTCTCCGAGGTCGAAATCCAGCCGGCACTCGGTAGCGTAGGTCAACCCACGGACAACGCCGCACTTTGGCAGGAGATCGCTGACCTCTCCCGCCAAGTGGCAGCACTCACAGGACAGGACAGGACCGCCTCCACGACTGCTTCAAGGAGCTCGACCCCAACCTGAGAGACCGAGGTCCCAGATCCAAGGATTCACGTCCTGCCTTCAAGAGCCGCCGGCCGGTCAGCAGATCCCCCTCCTGTGGCGACACCACATCCACTACCTGCTGGTACCAACGCCGCTTCGGCGCTCAGGCCCAAAATTGTACTCCGCCCTGCTCCTACCGCCAGCAGGGAAACTGACGCAGCTGGCATTACTGGCGGCACATGTCTGCGCTACGACAACAGGCTGCCTCTTCATAACGGACAAAGTCAGCAGATGGCAGTTCCTGCTCGACACGGGTTCGGACTTCTGTGTGTTCCCCCGCAAGCTCATCCCTCGACGTAAGGAACGTACCAACTATGACCTGTGTGCTACTAACGGCACTACCATCCACACATACGGATGGCTGCCTCTCGGCCTCAACTTGGGCATACGCCGAACCATGTGGCGGTTCGTGGTGGCCGACTTCACGCATCCCATCATCAGCGCGGACTTCCTATCGCATTTCGGTCTCCTGGTGGACTGTAAGAACAACCACGTTCTGGACGGGGTCACGACGCTGTCAGCCCCGGCCTCAGTGGCCGACGCACTGATCCCCAGTGTAAAGACCATCAGCAACGACACACTGGTCGACAACCTCCTCACAGAGTTTCTGAACCTGACCCGCCCAGTCGGAATCCAGCACGAGATACGACACAACACCGTTCACCACATCAGGACTGTACCTGGCCCACCAGTAACCTGCCGACCACGGCGACTGGCACCAGACTGGTTCGCTATCGCAAAAGCCGAGTTCGACGCCTTGTTGCGGGATGGTACACCTCGCCGCTCAGAGAGTTCGTGGTCCTCAGCACTGCACATCGTGCCCAAGAAAGATAACGGTTGGTGTGCATGCGGCGGTTACAGGGCGCTTAACTCCCGAACCATCGCTGACTGTTACCCTCTCTGCCATATCCACGACTACTCCCACCAGCTTTTCGGCTGTTCCGTCTTTTCCAAAATTGACCTGGTGAGAGCCTACAACCAAATCCCTGCCCACCCTGAAGACATACAGAAGACCACCATCACCATTCCAATCGGCCCTTTCGAATTCCCATTGATGTCCTTCGGCCTGCGCAACGCCGCCCAGACCTTCCAGCGCTTCATGGACGACATTCTACAGGGACTCGAATTCTGCTTCACGTACTTAGACGACATCCTTGTCTTCTCCCGCTCACTCGAAGAGCACGAACAACACCAACGTGCTCTCTTCACCAAACTCCAGAGGTACGGGATCATTATCAACCCATCAAAGTGCATCTTCGGCTACAAGGTGTCTGCCGAGGGTTCCAAACCTCAGGAAGACCGAGTGGCCCATCTCCAGGACTGTCCCCCTCCGAAGACCGTCAGTCAGCTCCGACGATTCCTAGGCATGCTGAACTTCTACAGGCGATTTCTGCCACATGCAAGCACCACTGCACGGCGTCCTCTCCGGACCGAAAGTCAAGGGCTCCCACCCCATCACTTGGACACCGGAGCTCCACCAAGCATTTGAAGAGTGCAAGGCGAATTTGTCCTGCGCCACTCTACTGGCCCATCCGGATCCATCCATGCCACTTGCACTTGTCACAGATGCCTCCACGTCCACCATGGGTGCCATGCTACAACAACCCATAAGGAACACCTGGCAGCCCCTCACCTTCTTCTCAAAGAAAGTTATCCTGGCCCAACAGAAGTACAGCGCTTACGACTGCGAGCTACTGGCTATCTACAAAGCAGTCAAGCATTTCCGCCATATGTTGGAAGCGCGTCACTTCACCTTCTTCACCGACCACAAGGCCTTCAGTCACCTACGCCTTCCAGCAGAAGCGGGATAAATGCTCACCTCGGCAGTTCAACCATCTAGACTTCATCTCCCAGTTCACAACCGACATCCAACACATCTCTGGACAGGCAACGTTGTCGCCGACGCCCTCTCTCGCATCGAGTCCGTCACTGCACCACCACCTTATGACACACTTGCCGCATCACAGACGATGAACTCCGAGCACTCCTGGGGTCAACCACTGCCCAAACATACTTATACAAATACAACTTGCTGCTGTATCTGATGCAATTGACAGAAAAAAGAGGAGTTATGGAGTCAAGGGACATAATGCAGTGGCTGCAGTAACAAATTCAGGCAAATGTACGATGGGGTGCCCAAAAGAAACCGAACTAATTTTTTGTGGGCAGAGCTTTTGTAGTACCGCGTTTTGCCGCTATGAGCGCATAGAGCTAACATTCCTGAGTCGATAAGCCGACTACCGTTGCTTCAGAAGGCAAGGACTAGTTTCGGCAGAGTTTATAGTGACAACTGTAACTGTTGTGTTATCGTCGTTTTTGCAATGGCTGATTTTTGTGAACAGCGTGCGGCAGTGAAATTCTGCTTTTTGCTCGGGAAAAGTGGAACAGAAACTCTTGAAATGTTAAAAACGGCGTACAAGGATGATGCTATGGGAAAAACTCAAGTGTTTGAGTGGTTTTCCCGTTTCAAAAATGGTGAAATGTCAATTGATGACAAACCTCGTTCTGGTCGTCCTTCCACGGCCCGAACACATGAAAATGTTGAAAAAATTCGTGAAATCATCAAGGAAGATCGACGACGGACCATTGAAGAAATTGTGGAGCTGTCGGGAGTGACTTGGAGCTCAGTTCAGCGAATTTTGACAGAAGATTTGGGAATGAAAAGGGTGGCTGCGAAATTCGTGCCACGACTGCTGACTGCTGAACAAAAACAAGGTCGCGTGGAAGCATGCTGTGCTTTGAAAGAAGAGTCCCGAAATGATCAAAACTTTTTTTCAAAAATTATCACCGGTGACGAAACCTGGTGCTATGCTTACGATCCTGAATCAAAGCAACAATCAAGCCAGTGGAAGATTTCAAGTTCGCCTCGCCCCAAGAAAGCTCGTCAGGTGAAATCAAACATGAAAACAATGCTGATTTGTTTTTTCGATGTGAGAGGAGTCGTCCATTCAGAGTTTGTTCCGCAGGGTCAGACAGTTAACCAGGCTTTCTACTTGGAAGTTTTGAAAAGATTGCGCAACAGTTTGCGGCAGAAGTGGCCAGATTTGTAGCAGTCGGGTGACTGGTTTTTCCATCATGACAATGCCCCTGCTCACACAGCCCTGTCTGTACGACAGTTCTTGACCAAAAATGGTATGACCCCTGTTCCTCACCTGACCTTGCCCCATGTGACTTTTTTTTTTGTTTCCTCGACTGAAAAGAGACATGAAAGGAAAGCGTTTTGCTGATGTTGCTGAGGTGAAGGAAAAAATGACGGAGGTGCTGTCAAGCATCTCAAAAGATGAATTTAGACAATGTTTTGAAAAATGGAATAAAAGACTAGACAAGTGTATTAGTGTAAGTGGAGAGTACTTTGAAGGGGATTGATTGAAGGTTTGTGCTTAAAATTTGAATAAATAAGTTTAAAAAAAATAAGTTCGGTTTCTTTTGGGTACCCCCTCATATGGTGGTGTAGCAGTGATTCCATTTGATTTGCAGCCACTGTGTGCAGTAGGTGCATGGTTTTATTGCAGTAGTGGAACTGCATATTAATTTATCTGGTTTGACAAGGGCTATATTATACGGTTAGAGATCAGTAACATTTCAGAAACTCAGACGTAGAACTCTGAAATCCTGTTCCCCTACCCCAAGAGAAACTTGTCATAGCTGTGAACATAGTGTACATGTAGATGTTAATGATTGATGATATAAAACTCTATAATAGTGAACCTTGTGACACGGATTATTGAATCTCCATGATTTGAATTATTTAATGTACTTTTTTAGACATGTTTCAAAAGCCAGATTTAAAGAAATGTTAATAGTATACATACGAGGGTTGGAACTTTAATAGTGGCAACTATTTATTTAAAACTGATACAAAATAGATGCATATTTCAAAGTTTTACTGTCCTTCAGTGTAGTCACCAGCATTGTGTACAACCCGTTGCCAGCGATTTGGAAGTTGTAGGATATGTTTAGCAGCGCCTGTTGTGTTGATAGTTTGAATGGAGCTTTCTACTGCCTGAAGAATCTCTGGAACAGTTCTGAAGCAAATGCCACGAAGCGGTTCCTTCATCGTAGGAATCAAGTCGAAGTCGCAAGTGCTTAAGTCCGGGGAGTATGGTGGATGGTAGAGCACTTCCCAGCCCCATCGATCGAACAAATCAACCACAGCTTGCACTGCATGCGGCTGAGCATTGTCCTGCAAAATGATGGGTGGGTTCTGCAGAAAGTGTCGCCGCTTCTTTCTCAAAGCAGGTCGCAGGTTGTGTTCCAAAAATGAACAGTAGTACTGCACATTGATGGTCTGCTGTTGGGGAATGGTATGCGTTAGGATAACACCATCACAGTCGTACATGAAAATCACCATAACTTTCATATTGCTGGGGTTCTGACAAACTTATGATTTTCGTGGTGACCCATAATGATGCCATTCATTCGATTGGCATTTCATTTGTGGCTCGTACGAGTGTGATTTGGCCCATGTCTCATCCAGCATAATGATATGGCATAAGAAAGCCCCTCCTTCGCGCTCATAGTGCTCCAAGTGGTTATGAGCAGTGTCGTATCATAGCCATTTCTGCATTTCCGTCAAATCATGCGGAACCCATCGTGATGCAGTTTTTCTCATGCCCAGGCATTCCTTCAGAATGTGAAACACAGTTGTATGCTCTAATCCTGTCTCTCGGGCCAGCTGATGAATCGTATGATGTTGAACACTCTCCAGTAACATGGAAAGAGCATACAGTTCCTCTTCACTGACACTAGGACCACCTGGCCAACGCAATACTGCCACATTTTGGCGTCCCTCATTGAAGGCTTTTACCCGCCTTGCCACTGTTCTGTAAGGAAATGCAGATTCCCCACAAGCCTCTTGAAGACCTTGATGACACTGTCATGCTGAACGGCCTCTGCCACATTCAGTCTTTATTCAACTCCGTTGTTCCTGTTTCGTAAACATCGTGACAGCACTACATTAGACCGCCAGCTAATAAGAGGCTCTGTTCTTCTCGTCACTGCGCATGCACGTGATGTGGGAAGGGAGAGTCCATTTGCTCTGAGGTAAGGTAGGATATGTAACTAACATGTGGTATAAGCGACATTATTTGGTTCCGTTGCATGGCGTCTCTACAGCAGTGTTGCTACTATTAAAGTTCCAACCCTCGTATATTCCATTATAGAACAAATGTCTGTTGACTTACTTGCACTAGGATCTTTTCTGTATTGAAAGTTGGATTTGCAGTGGCAAGTCCTGGGCTATAAATTGTGTAATGCAGAAATACAACTGCACTACCTAACAGTACTAAGAGAGACTTGTATTATTTCTCTTTTCATGGCAGCACATGTCTGAAAGCATAGTTTTGAGCTTATAGTTGTGCATGAGTCTAGCGCTTCCTTGATGTGACACGTATTAAGTAAAACACTTTGGACTAGAAGATACATAATATATGTAGTTGATTCCTAGCAAGACTATAGTCTCTATTGAATAGAGGGGATGAAATGTTTACTTAATATTCATGCAATTTTAGTGGTCTGGCAGTTCACTCAGTCTGATTGGAAAAGTTGGCACTTTGCATTTATGTAAATTACAGCATGTATGCATTTCTTTGATGCAATTTGTAGCGTCATTGTTGGAAGAGGTAAGAAAGTCAAATTTTTAAAGTATGGAGAATAATACTATGTCAGTTTATTATTATTTTAGGACTATTTCACTGATTGTCATTGGAATAAGCTTCCACACAGCTGGAGGACAGCATTGGACAATGTCGATCCTCAAGAACTTGGGAAGTTTTTAACCCATAATAACACTTTTAGAAGGTAAGAATTTATGAATCAGAATTTCATGTTTCAGGTCCCCTCCATCGTTTGATTTACCAATGTATACAGCTTTTTGAAATCAAATTATTTTTGTTAGCAAGATTTAATGAACTCGAGCAGATTGGACACTGAAATAGCTTCATAAATTTGCAGAAACACATCATGGCAATTTTGTTTCCTATCCATTTTTCCCTTAGGGAAAAGCAAAAAACTCAGTGCTGTCTTTGGTGTTACAAATCAGTATCCATGACTGCAGTTCAGATGCTGGTGAATGAAGGCTTATCAGTATAGGATCCTCACCAGCCATCAGTCAATGAATGACATGTTGATCAAGTTTTCTAAGTCCAGACAGAAAATGTCTATCTCATTTATCCCATTTCAGTGTATTAATGAACTTAAACCAAGTACACATACAGTGGAAGTTTTGCTGTATGTTGATAACACAAATGTAAGTATGACTTAGTTGTAAAACACCGAAAGATATAACCTGAAATGTATGAATGCCATGAGAAATGTCTCATTTATCCTTTTAAATTGCAGTGATATATGTATGTACTGCATTTCTTAACGTAAGAACACTCTGAAGTTTGCTCACAGTGTATTTATAGGTTTTATGTGGTTTTCAGAATAGGCAGTTAAACGGTGCTGTCTCAGTTACATTGTGCTTTAAATAACCTAAATTAGGCATACATTGAAATAGAATTGTGACCCCTTTTACAGTCATCAGAGGGTGTGGCCCTTGTCATTACTGGCTCTGCAAGTAGCTTCACTGCATTTGTCTGTACCACGTGAACAGACACACTTTAAAGATCTTCTGAATGCAAAGGGACAGTGGAGTGGTGAAACAGACAGCAGAAGTAATGCATTAAAGCAACCAAGTTCAATTGCTCATTATTTGAGCAGTAACAGGAAGTCTTCACAGGTAGAATGGCAGAATGCAGAGAGGATGCCATGTCTTAAACATCCCAAGCTACATTATGTGTTCACAAAACATGTGAAACCCAAAAAGCAACATGAAATATCAAGAATGGCTCAGGTATGTATAGAAGTGTGGTGAAATTAATTAATTTATATACTTCTTTTCTTATTGATTTATTGTCCTAAAAGTATTGGCAATGAAGAGATGTTAGTAATTGTAAGTTAACTGAGGTGACAGTGTGGAACTACTACCATATATAATATATTTGAGCATCCTGTTGCACTGGTGCATCACTCACTCATTCACCTTCGTCTTTAATGCAGCTTAAAAATGATCACGATCTCTCTTTAATTTAAAATAACATTAAAATCTCATCAATTGATACATGTTTTATTCTTACCTGGCCATCTTCAGGCAGTTGTTCACTTTTAGGAACTGTTGCACTGCACTAGATCTTAAGTCAATATATTTCCATGCTCTTGTATCATCATTGTTCACACTGAAATACATTGTTCAAGAACGAAACTCGCTCTCTGTTCCCCATTATTTTCCCTCTGCGGTGTCAATGTTTTGCCCCCTCTGTATATATGTTCTCAGTAGTTGGGCGTATGTCCTTTGTACAGACTACCATGTGTGATATTGAACCAAAAAAATTATGCCTAAGGTGCAGCTGTTTATGGGACTGATATTGAGGTATCAGACTGATGACTAATGAATTGATGAGGGACTCGTTACAAGTTGCCTGGAGCTGGAGACAAGAGTGTTGTTTCAAAAAGGGAATGCTTGTGCATTATGCAGTTCATGCAGTTGGTTCTGCTATTGCCTGGAACAGTAACTTCATAATTGCACATTCTAGTGAAGAAGCCTAGTAAGAATCATTTAAAACAGTTTTATTTGGTAGGGAACTGTGTTCTGACATCAGCAGGATAATAAAGAAGCACAGTGTAGAACTAATGTGCCAGTGGCTCAAAACCATGACAACAGATCTCTTTGGAAGTGATAGGGATAATATTTCAAAAGTGCTATACACATATGTTTGGTGAAAGGATGGAAGGGAGATTATGGAAGATGAAGGGAATGTTGGCAGTTTATGTGAAACAGATATTGGTATTGCGGAGACACTGAAGCTCAATGAGTGATAGGTGAACAGAGCAAAACTCAAAAAGCTGAGTAAAGGCTAGTGACTATCAGAAGGAAATTAACCCAATGAATTTCATGTGTAAAAAGAAAATTAATTCACTTAGTGGTGGGGTGGGGGGAGTCCAACTGGGTTCACTCAGCATGGTGGCCACTGATTGGCCTATTGTAACCTGCCCCGGGTGATTATGATGATGGAGAATTTGGTGGAATGAAAATTGGCAAAGGAAACCAAAGTACTCGGAGAAAACCAGCCCCAGCGCCACTTTGTCGACCACAAATCACACTTGACCAGACCCAGTATCGAACCTGGGCAGCTGCGGTGGGAAGCCAGTGACTAACCGCTTGAGCTATGGCACGGCCTAATTTCATGTGTAACATGGTTATAGCATTTATATGCTTTCACATGTTTATAATGAGATTATGAAATTAAGTCATAAAATTACTTTTTATATGCAGTTATGTTTTTGAAGTGTGGTCATCTTGTATTTAGAGCTGCCTTCCATCACTTTGTCCACTTTAAAAAAGTGGCTAGTATTATAAATTACTTACTTATTTACTTACTCATGCCCTTCTTGAGGAGCACCAATTCTGCAGCTATTCAAGAATTTCCCAGTATTTTATGGAACCCAAAGGTTCATTACCATGTTCACAAGAGTCCTCCACTGGTCCCTGTCCTGAGCCAGATCAATCCACTCTATACCATCCCATCCTGTATCTCTAATATCTGTTTTAATATTGTTCACCCACCTAAGCCTTGGTCTTCCCAGTGGTCTCTTTCCTTCTGGCTTTCCCACAAATATCCTATATGCATTCCTGTTCTCTCCCATTCGTGCTATATTTGTTATCGTTGTTCCCCAATATCTGAACTGTGCCACATTTTCAAAACATCTTTTACCTATCTTTATGTCATGATTTTGCCCTGCATTTTGGTGTCAGGAGAGCAACATATAACATACTTAGTTTTCTGTGTTTGCTTCTAGACCAACCTCCTTACTTGTGTCAATTAAAGTGTGTGTTTTTCTTTATGGTATCTATATTATCACCCAGTAGATTCATATCATCAGTATAGACCAAGAGCTGATGTGTCCCATTTAATTTCATTCCCGCCTGGTTTCCCTGGACCTTCCTAATGGCATATTCTAAAGCAAAGTTGAAAAGGAGTGGCGATAAAGCATCACCTTGTTTCAGACCATTCTGGATAGGAAGTTTATTAGACAAATGTTTACCTATACGGACTTTACTATACATTTTGTTTAAACACATTTTAATCAGCCCAAGTAGTTTTGTGGGTACCCCAAACTATCAGAATATTGTACAATACTTTCCTCATAACTGAATCATAGGCTTTCTTGAAGTCTACAAATGGCTGATGTGCTGTGACATTGTACTACAGGAAAACAATCTCAATTCTTGAAATTTTTCCAAATTCTCATTTTGAATTGGAAATGTCATTCTCACACATGCCTAAAAATTAAATGACAAATATTTGTGTACTGATTGCATAGTTGGAGAGAATGTCAAAGAAATGATGATGAAAATCAATTAAAACAGTAGTGATAGTGAAAGCAGCAATGACAGTGCTTGTAACAGTGATAATTTCACTATCATGAATTGGTGTGAGGTAGTGTCAGTGAAATGCCTCCAGAAATATGTGCATATTATATTTTTTCATTGGTATGAAAAAGGATTCCTGGGGTGATTGTGCTACAGCAGTGTCGATTTCTTTCAGGTGACATAAATCATGGATTTTATCTGCTTATATAATGATTTTCATATATTCCAACATAAGAAATTCAGTGTTATATTGGTCCACTTCTTCCATTCCATTGATTAGGAAAACTAACATTTAGAGCATCTCAAAGATTATGACTGAAATGGGATGGGGCCCCATCCTAGTGGAAAACAAGTTCAGTTTCTTTTTGCTTTGTGTCATCAGTTTGTAAAAATATAGACAATTCTAACATCTAAAGGTAAATATTTCCCTTAGTGGTGTTTTCTGCAAACTGCTTGTTATGCTATCAGGATTGTCACGCCCCTTATGATGGAGAATACTCTAAGAATGATATATTTTGCATATGTTCATTCATTATTATCTTATGGTATTTTATTATGGGGTAATTCACCACATAGTCTTAGTGTTTTTAAGATGCAAAAACGAATACTCCGTATTATGACTAAGACTAGATGTAGAGACTCTTGTAGACAACTTTTTAAAGACTGGGAAATTTTACCATTTTATTCTCAATATATATTTTCTTTGATGATATTTGTTGTGAGAAATAAGCATCTTTATAAAACTAATCAAGAAATTCATGGTCTAAATACTAGGCACAATACTGACCTTCATTTTCCATCTGCTAGATTAACAATATATAATGAAGGGACATATGCTATTGGAATGAGGATATTTAACCATCTTCTTATAAATATAAAATCATTATCATATAAAATTGAATTGTTTAAACCAGCATTAAAGAGATATCTTTGCTCGTGGTCATTTTATTCATTAGAGGAGTTTTTTAATCAAAATAATTTGTAAATACTGATTGGATGTAAATGGGATTAACTGTATGTTATATTTTTTAATTTTAATTATGTTTATTACTTAGTATTATGTGATATTGTTTTATGATTAATGTTTAATGATTGTGACGAATGGACTTGGAGTAGTAAGAAGTAAAAGGTTGTATTTCTAACAGTGTATGAATCTATGTTGTTATGATATGGCTTGATTTAATGTTACACCATGTATCTTTTTATGTTTTGTATGAGATTGTATAAGTTTGACTAGCTCTATATCCTATGGGTGCTAAAGCCCCTGTACAGGATTTGTGGAGTTATTTAATAACAACAACAATAGAGAAATCTCTGCATGTGGTCACTTTCAGTGTGTCATGTATGTGGTAAAAATTTCATGTGTCTGTTCGAAACCCCAAATTTGACATTTGTGATGATGAACACAACCATTAATGTGAAACACAACGTTGTCTGAGGAAAGTAATCATCTTAGAAAATCTTCATCATTTTTATTTAATGTGAAATTTGCATATTTGAACCTTTTTGGAGGGTCGGTGTCTTTGATTTGTTGTCGCAGTTAAATTTTATAAGCATGTAATCTTACCTGCTTATGCAGCACACTTTGGATCCTGATTTCATGTATATATCAATTAGCAAACTGCAATAAGATTCCTTCAGACTCTTTTCACTTGATACCATTATAGTTCAGTGGCCCCTTTCGAAGTCCATAGTGTCCCCCATGATGTTTGATGTAACATGCTTTTTGTTTCTTTAGATGAAATCAACCACTGAGAAATAAACTTGATATTTGAAGGATTTCTTACATATTTTTGGTGACAGTTTTATTGCAACGTGGAGTTGAGTGAATGTGCGCAGCTATCAAGGAATGAAAACATATTGAAATTTTTAATGTTTTACAACAAACCTCATGTTTGTATGTCTCAGATTAGTCACTTGGGTCAATAATTTATGGAACCAAGTTTCTATTTCAATGTCCCCATGTACAAAATACTGTGCTTCATTCGAAGCGCAGGATTGCTGAAGGGATAATCAAAAAGGGGAAGCACAGTAGACCACTGTAGGTCGTGGTGCAAGGTTTGAGAAGGCCCACCCCTTATACCTTCATTCATTCATGTCTTAAAATTAAATGAGACATTACCCTTACAGCTAAGGATTTATTTTTTGATTTGCCCAACATCGGGAGGATGAAATCAAGGAGGATGTGATGGGTGAGGTAATTATCACATATGGGAGAGGAGAGAAATATATACAAAGTTCTGAGAAGGAAACATGTAGATAAAAGGCTACTTTGATGGACTAGCAATAAATAGAAGAATAATACTGAAATTGATCTTGAAGAAATAGGAAAGGAGAGCGTGGACTGGAAACATTTGGCTTAGGATAAGGGCCAGTGGCAGGCTCTTGTGAACATGGTAGAGAATCTTCAGTTTTTATAAAATTCTGTGAATTTCAGAGTACCTGAGCTACTTTGGTGCATATGTTAGTAGAAACATGATAGAGAAATAGCATATGTCCCACAGTTTTATTTTTCCACGCCTGAAAAAAGTACAGGGTATATGTAGATAACTGCATTGAATTCTTTTGCTGTTTTTTGAAGTATACATAATACTGTAATACTGCATTACTCTTAATTGAGTGACTGTCCTTGAGTAACTGATTTTATATCTTGTTGCAGATGACTGCAAATGTAGCACAGACAGAGAGCTGCCAGTACATTGTGGATGTTGGTTCAGGGTTGGGTCACTTAGCAAGACTACTTGCCTATGGTTATGGTTTGAAAGTCTGTTGTTTGGAGGCACAAGAAAATCTCTCATGTGAAGCATGGTACAGAAATTATCAATTTAATTTAGACCTTCACATCTTGTGCAACCAATGCATTTTCTTCTGAACTATTTATATGCATGTTGAGTGGTAATTTGTTTAATTATGCTGTATCAGTTGTTCAGAATATTGGATGAATATAGATAACATAATGAGAAGGATCAGAAATTAATTGTTCATGGGCTACTTCCATGACCTGCACCTGGCAATACTGAGGAAAGGCTCAGTTATAGCCAGTGCTCTGTGCAGGATTGTACACTGTAGTGAACACACATTAATTAAATTTTTATGATATGTATCAGTTTTTAAGTCAAATTAATATGTGGGAGTGAAGGTCCAATAAATTGTTTCAAATCATGAGTCCATTTGGAAGTACAGTAAACCCTCGATAATCTGGATCAAAATATTGTTGTGTATAGACCTGTTGCTAAGCAGTAACTGGACAGCAACAGTGGAGCAGGTAACGCCCGTGACATACATGCACACAATGATAGAAGAATGGTGTTTTCTGTGTGGTCTGTGCCATGACCATTGCTATGCAATGGCATGGTAAACGCACCTCAACAACAGTAGAGGGTCTGTTTTCTGCGTGGTGTGTGCCAAGGAGTTATCTTGAAGACAATAGGGTTGACAGGCAATTGTCAGTTGAGAAGTCAGTCCTGTAAAGGAGGCTGTGAAGAAAAGAGTTAGTTGCAAGAGTGTGACTTAAAAGAGGAGACTTTATGTGTGATATTTGGAGTGTGTAATTCAGTAAGACTGTTATAGTTCTTGTGTTAAAATTTATTGCCAGGAAACAGCTAGTGGAGACTAATATACCAAGGATGCTAGAGTGTGCATGTGCATCAGTGATCTGTAAAGAGTAGTCAGTTTGTGAGTGTATAAGTGGCCATTAAGTCTATTCACCAATCCAAATCTTGTTGTAATCACACATACATGTGACAATATGAAAAGTGAAAAGTGCTATTCACAGTTGAGTACATACTTTAAAAGATGCATAGCATTTAGGAAGACAGATGAGTCACTTGTCTGTTCAGAAAAACTTGACAGTTTCTTCAAACCTGCATTATTACATTAAAAAAAAGTACAACTACTGAGTATTCTATCAGTGAATAAGTGTATTGTCTGTTTATAGTTTTTAAATAAACACTTTACTGTGATATTGTTTTATTTATTTTTATCAGTGCTACTTATATCGTTAAATTTTCCATTTATTTGTGTTCTAAGTTTTTTGTCCTTTAAGGTTACTTTATGCTTCACTAATCCAGATTATTGCTTAATCCGTATGACATCACTTAGTCTAAAGTTAAGTTCAGTGTAAGTAACTATTAGTAAGTGGAGTACACATATTTTCCACTTTAATTAATTTGTGATTTTTCATCCTCAATTGGCCTTATGTTGCATATACAGTTCTGTTGTGTGTTTACCTGTTGATGGTTTAGTAATGATGCTGCCAGTAGCTCACACTGTATAATGTCAGATTGTAGGATGATTAGTGAATAATGTATTGGAAAGGATGTGGAAGGCTGAGGTTGTAGCCTGATTTAGGTATTACAGTAAACTCTTGCTAATCCAGAATAATGGGGTCATCTGGATTAAGCCATAATCCAGGTTAGTGAAGTGAAAGGTAGCCCTAAGGGACAAAAAGCCTTAGAGAACACAAATAAATGGAAAATTTAATGATCTTAATAGTGCTGGTGAAAATAAGTAAGAAAATATTACTGTAGAACCTTTATATAAAAACTGTAGAAAGACAACACATTTATTCATTGATAGAAGACTCAGAAGTGTTACTTATTTTTTAGTGTAATAATGCACGTTTGAAGAAACTGTCAAGTTTTGTCTCAACAGACAAGTGACTCATCTGTCTTCCTGAATGCCATGTGTCTTTTAAAGTATGTACCGAACTGTGAACAGCAGTCTTCATTTTTCATATTTTGATCTGGATTAATGATGGTTTACTGTATCCTGGAATGTGCATGGAGAATGTGATGAGAACCTTAAATGCTCTTAAGCTAGCCCTTCTCCAGGCTTGGATTTGATCCTGTGACCCACAAATAGAGAGCATGAATGATACAAAATCAGCTGATGTTTATGGGTCCACTGTTGTAAAGTAATGACAGTGTGCAATGTAACACTGCACTTATTTTTCCTTGTATTTTGTTAATATTCTCTACATGTAAAAATATTTCACATAAAGGTTGCTGATCTTAATAGGACTTGTATTTTATGCTGGAGGTGTTTTGTTAGAAAAACGGTAAAGTTTAATTTTTCCTTCATGCACTGTACCAATAGAGAATAGAGAATGGGTCATATTTGCGTAGAGGTGGAGTACACAGATAGTTTGGTGAAAGTGACCTCCCCTGTATGTATTCAGTATGGTGAATATATGTAATTCATAGAGAATTGTGATTTTGTGATTTTCAGTAGTCATGAATTAGTTCATGGCCATCAGGCCAAAACATATTAACGATATGAAGTTTAATCCTTATTGCATAATAAGTTATAAGTAACACACAATTTTCAGGAAGTTAGATATGGAATTAGAGACTTCTGTGTCCAAGATTTTGAAGGACTCCCAAAATGCCAAATTCCATCGACCAGTGCATTTAAATATAACAGTTGATACTCATTTGACTGCTGGCAACTTTACACAGGTGAGTTGCACATTTGAGACACATTTCTCAATATGAGAAACTGATGTTTCAATGATATAGAAGACTGATATCGTCCTATACTGTTATTGCTTTTGTTCTCAGGCAGTGAAAAAAGCATTAGGAATTTCTGAAGAAAGTTTTGATTTTGGTATAGTTGGACTTCATTCATGTGGTGATTTAACACCAATATTAATGCACCTCTTTGTACAGTGTCCAGGTGCAAAATTTATTAATATTGTGGGATGCTGTTACATGAAGCTTACAACAGGAATGTAAGTATAATTCGAATGTGTTACAGCACTGAGAATTATTTTATTCACTCCTTTGCATTCAAATAGTCTGGTGTACTATCTGTAGTAGCTTTTCTTGGCCATGGGTCATGTTATGTCATCAATCTGTGTGTTTTCCAGCTGACTGAGATTTGTGTTTTTTCAATACTCATACTATAACCCCCCAGTGAAAAATATGGCAGCCCTGTAGAACCAGAAGAACTAAAATTCCTATTCTTGTATGATGAAGGTAAATATGACACTCTGTATCTGTTCTTTTTGCTGTAGAATGTGGTACATGTTTAAATCCAGTTGTTTGTTGTATAAGAGAAATTGAAAATTGCAAGTCAGAAGAGAGTGCATGTTATCCATTACAATTTATGTTAATATCTGAACAGTGTGCTCTACCAATATTATATCCATATATGTCAGTCTTGGGTGTGAAGCAGTGGAATAATGTACAGTTAGTAAACAATGTATGCCATATTGATTGCCTAGGTTTGAAACTTCAGTTTCAGCATGTTTGTAATTTTTCTAATCCACTTTACTTTCAGCACATTACAAAACTGCTCTTTTCTTCTTCACCGTTAATCAGACTTAATGGTTTGTGTTTGTGTTGCACACTGAATATATCAGGATCCAGCAGTTATTCCTACAGACATGAATTCATGAAAGTAATAATACATGGTGAGATTGTGAACAGTATGGTTACTGAAATAGAAGTAGGTAGCTTCAGAAAGTGAGATTAAACTTGAGTTATTGAGCAAAATTGCATTATGCTTCAGAAAAATGAGATTATTTCAATACAAAGAAGTACAAGAACACGTCGCTTGTAGGAGGACAGCAGGTGATTAGTAGCTACACCAAGGGGTGTAAAGACACAGTGATTTAGAATTAATGTGGGAAACCCTGACAACCCAGTGCTGCAAATGCCATTCATTGCAGTTATCGCCCATTGATGAAAATGCTCCTTCCTTCTAAGTGTTTCAGCCATTTTTGACAAACACTGTTGTAGCTGAAAATTAATATGCAAGGCAACAAATTGTGGACGCTTATGCATTCTTATATGGTGACACTGAGATTCAAATCTGTAACTGCCTTTGGTTTTTCAGGACTGTCCTGAATTAGTATAATTAATATGAAATGAAAAAACTACTCATCTCTGAGTCTCAGTTGTTCAGACACGAGTTTTTCAGGTATGAAAAATATTAAATTTATGTGGGAAAACAAGTACCTGAAGAGCTTGCTGGAGCTCTGTGACTTTCTGAATGTAAAGTCTTTTTCATAATGATGAGTCTCTGGCCTCAATCTGCTGCATCCTCCCCCATAATTAATTGTTAGTTCAAAGCCTAAATGGCTGGCTGCATGTGCAGTGCTGTAGAAATGCTTAGTAATACTATTTCAGTGTTTCAGGATCTGGTGGTTATCCAGTGAGTGAATTTTTTTCTGCAAGATCACATTCACTGAGTTATGAGGCTCTAGAGATTGCATGCCATGCAATTGATACCTACCGTGAACGTTTATGTTTGGGGCAGTATGAAGAATTGAAGGTATGTGCTGTAGTAAATGAAGACCGCATGGATGTGTCTTTATGAATTGCATGCTGTCATGCTCTTAATATCTGTAGGCTTATGATGAATCGAGATTACCATTGTTATTTAAATTGGCTTAATACCACTTATACAAGAAGTTTAGAACAGTAAAGCTGTAACACACCTACTGTAACTGAGCAGGTTGGTGTACTGGTAATGCCCAAGACTTGTTTGGGGACATGCTGATTCAATTCTTGGCCAGAGTTCTGACTGAGGTCCTTTTGTGGCTTTCCTCAGTCCCCGCATGAAAATTTGAGAATATTACCTTGATTAGGCCAAGACCACTTCCTTCCAAATCCTTTCCAGTTCACCATTCACCAGTCATCTACCATTTTGTGCTATATGGCACAGATACTGACAGCATCATCAAATAAACCATACTTAGTGTATGTGGATGATTTTAAGGCAATTTTCAGGATGGAAAGAGAATATGAACTGCAATCACTGGTAGTTAAGAACTTTAGTCAGGATATCTGAATATATATAAAATATCTGAATAAGTTTGGCATGGATAGATGAGAAAGAGTGGTACTTAGAAGAGGAAAATTTGTTAGTCTGACAACCTTAATAATAGATGATAGGACAGAAATACAACAACCTGAAGAAGAAATTGTATATTAATATTTGGGAATGAGATTTTTAAGTATTCAGTATGAAAGGATGACGGAGAAATTTAAAAAGAAATATATCGAAAGACTGAAGTTCCAAATTGAGTGCCAAAAATGAAATGACAGAAGAAATGCTTGCATTTCCAGTATTTTGATNGATGTATAGATTGTATCACCCTTGAGCAAACGTAGGTTGCACATGAGTAAGAAAGTGGAGGAAGAGGAATGATGTAAGTAATGGTCAAGGATTGAAAAAAAGTTTGAGGAGGATTTCTGTATAGCAGCCATAAACAAATCATAAAACATGATCCAAAATCAATTCCTTGTTAAAACTTAAAAAAGTTAAGAAGACTTGGGGATGCAGAAGGAAAAACTAAAAATATGGAAGGGAAACAAAAAATTGGGTGAGTGATGGCAAGAGAAATAAAATGTAGTAGTTTAGGATAATGCATGGACAGTACATTGAAAATATGGATGCTGGCCTCATCAGTGGAAAGCACACATTTCTTTGGACTGCAAAATGAGAAACTGAAAGTGATTTAAGTACTGTGCAAGCCAGAGCACTAACTGCCTAATGTATGCTATGAAGATAGGAAATTACAGATGATGGTGAATATAGAATGTGCCAGCAATGTGATGAGAAAGGTGAACACTTAATATCAGAATGTTCAAGTCTAGTTAATGAATGAATCCTAATAGGATCTGCATACGTTTATATTTCAATATCTGTAAAGAAGTAAGAGTGAAAGTGGAAGGAACAAATGGTACAGATATATACCAAAACCAGATGAAACATGTCAGGAAAGCCAAGTCACTATACTCTGGAAGCAATAGAGTATAACAGACAGGATCAAATTATGCAGGAAACCTGACATCATACTTTGAGATATAAAAGGAACATGTTTGCTGATTGACATTCATGCCATCTGACAAAAGCATCCTCTGGAAAGCTAGAAATATACTGAAATATGGAGATCTTTTGATGAAGTAGCGTGCTTGTGAAAATGACACCAGTAGTCATAGGTACAAGTGGTACATCCCTAGTAAACACTCCAGTGCACAATTGCAGGAGATGGCCATTCTGGGAATAGCACATATCTTGAAGATAACTAGTGTAGCACATTGTTTAATTTCAGGTATGTTTTCCATGAATCTGGTATGTAATCAGCCCTAGGGAGAAATTTTGACTCTGTAATATGATGTAAAAATAAAAATATAACACCAACAGTAATAATCTGTAACATTTTTGCAATTCTAAAGAATAAAAAATTGACATAAGTAGGATTTGATCTTACAACCATCTCTCCATGATTATGAATAACAGAATGTTGCAGTCAAGTGGGTGGCACTCCTGTTTAGTATTTGGAAGATCCTACCGAGTTGAGCCTGACCCCACAGACCAGCTATCCAGGCTGAGGTTTTTCACAGCTTTCCTCAATCATTCCAGGAATATTCTGGGATAGTACCTCAAATTCAGTTGGGACTATTTCTGTCTACATCCTTCCCAGTTCATTCTTCTTCATGTTGTGATGACAGCATCACTAATTAAACCATGTATGGTTAAGACTGTGAAAGTTACTGTTGTCTGTGTAGTTTGGTAGATGTTTTGGAGCTTGAAGCTGGAAGCACTATGTTCCACCAAAGTGTTGATACACTTCTATCAGTCTACCCAGCATCACATCCAAGGGGACAGTACTTTTGAATTTTGTTATTGGATTATAAATTTACATTACCTAAATAAGACATTTAGTTTTTGGAGAACTGAAATTGGAAAAAGTGTAGGCTGTGTGTTTTCTGCCAGGAACTCTTTGCCCTTATTATCAAGAGGTTCAGTTTATTTATTCAATGTATGAGAAATTATTATAAGTGATAGATATTGTGATAGAATTCTGTATATAGCACATATTGAGTTAGTCACTGCATGACATATGATTGTACAAGTGATAGTGATAACTGAATATTGTAAAAATTGTTGATGAGTCATGTGATTATGTAGGTTTTGATCGTTATCTGGGGCATGTGTGAGATGCGCAGAATGTGGTCATTAGATCTCACTTCCCCGAGTGATAGGTTATCGTTTCATTCAAAATGTAACAGATTTGATCCACACGTCAGGCAACAGCTCTGTAAACACAGTCCAACACAACAGTAGAGGAAGCTGTGTTTTCCATGTCCATAGTGATGTTACACAACAGTGGATAGAGACCATATGACGTATTTTCTGTAGATCTGACTGATGTGCCAATAGACTGGCTGGATAGCGATCATGTGATACGTGTTTACTATAGGTCCATGTCTGTTTCACGGCTATATAAGGGAGTGACAGAATTCGTTCAAGGAGTGAACAATTCAGTCGTAAGTTGGAGGAGTGAGTCCAGAGCATTTTTAGTTCCGAGGTTCCAGAGTAATTAAAGATGAAACAGCAAGAAGACTTTGTAGTGATATGAAGTACTAATTTCTGTGTTAATATCCGTTGTTAGGAGATGACTAATGGAAACAGAATTGTAGTGCATGTGCAACAGTGGACTGGAAAGTGGGCAGATCAGTAATAGTGTAATAATTATATGTAGTTACAACTAGTGGATAGCAGCTGGGGTGGTGTAGTCAGTATAGCAAGTGGCTATGAGCTGGATGACTGAGGGGTCGGAGTTCGAGTCATCCAGTAGGGTCAAGATTTACTCTTCAAATCGTCCAGACCCGCTCTGAGGTCTACCCAACCTCCTATCCAATGAGTACTGGGCGCTCTTTTCCCGGGCATAAAGCGGCCTGTGCATGAAGCTGACCACTGACCTCCAGCTAGTGCCAAGATCAAGAAAATGTTGGTCTATAAATTCACTCCCCATACGCCTTCATGGTGTAGTTGTTAATTCATTGAGCACAGGGACAACTTTACCTTTTACCTTTTACAAGTAGTGAATATCCAAATTTTCGACTCACTGATCGAAACCTGCATCTTTACTCACCCATACACGTGATCAGTGCATTTCCAGGCAACAGCTCTGTAAACATGGTCCAACTCACAACAATAGAGGAAGCTGTGTTTTCTGTAGATCTGACCGATGTGCCAGTAGACTGGCTGGTTAGCAATTATGTGACGTGTGTTTACTGTAGGCCCATTTCCTTTCCGAAACTATATAAGTAAGTGACAATTTGTTCAGGGCAGTTATGAGTCAGTCATAAGCTGAGTCCAGAAGATTTTTTAGTTACGAGGTTCAAGAGTGACTGAAGACAAAATAGCTGGAAGGCTTCATAGTGAGTTGAAGTGCTGGTTTCTGTGTTGAGATCTGTTGCCAAGAGACAACTAGTGAAGACAGACAATCATAGTGGATGTGCTACAGTGAACTGGAAATTGTGTAAGTCAGTGATAGCGCTGCATTTAAGTGTGGTTAAGAGAACTTGTATATTATTTATTTATTTATTTTTGTTTCGCTTGATAGTCATTATGATTAACCTGAGACCATTTTGAGCAGTAATCAGTAAAGACTACTCCATTTGTTATGGACATGTATTTGATTTGTGATGAAGTTTATTGCTGTATTTAGGATTGAATAAGAAGGGAAAGTGAGGAAGTTATTTACGTGGAGGAATTGTGCATTCTGCCATGGTTTTTGAGGTCTTATGTTTGTCTTGTTGAATATATTTGTGCCATCACCCATCACTTGAAGGAGAATCTTCTCAAACGATGGCTTGTGAAAACCCACCAGAGTAAGGTTTTGTTCGCCTGGTGATAGGATTTTCTTAAATGTAGTGGTTTTAAGAAACTAGGACAGTGGACAAAGTCCAATAGAATAGTCATCATTATGTCATGCTGTTGTCAGAAACCTTTAAATATAGTTAACAGTAGAAATATTACATCTTAGCATCATATTGCATGTGTGAAATTTCTATATTTTATTCCATCACCATAATAGTTAATATGGACGCACCACTGTAGGATCACTAGCAGACAAATAAAGGTGAATGTAAAATAGTCGAGTACCTGATGGTGGATAAATGAGCTGAAACATGTTGAGATACGATGATTGTACTGTGTGTTCATATTACCTACTGTGGTGATGGAATAAAATAAAGGAAGTAGGTAATGATATTTTTGCTGGGTATAATCATAACCCTTTCCAACAGAGAATTACTTGAGCTTGAATTAAGCAGGGAAAGTATTGTAGACATGATGAAGTATGTAGTTCAGCTTGTCCTTTATCATGTTACAGTACATATTAGTGAGAGTGGAATTTGTTGAGAATGTTTCTGCATTTCTATTACAGGTACATTGCTATCGTGCTGTTTTGGAAAAGATTCTGGTCAAATATTGGCCACATTTGAGGCACACTGCAATCAGGAGTATAAAGCATAGTAACAACATGACATTTACAGAGTAAGGACACAAAGTGTTATATCAGAGGTGTTTCTTTCTCTTGTATCTTCAATATCTTCATAGTGTTTGGCCATCTCAAATGTGACTGCACATCACTTGTTGAATAATGTAAATGATTTGAACAGGTTAAAATGAAGTCAAACATCATACATTTTTTTACACTTACACAGCGTAGTTGGTTGAGGCACTACGCTACAAGCCGGAAGGTCACGGTTTCAAGTCCCAGTGAGGGGACTTCCAGCTGCACTATGGCCCTGAGGTTGACTCAGCCTCTAACAGAAGTGAGTACCAGAAATAATTTCCTGGGGAGTAAAGCGCAGCTGGCGTGTAAATCTGACAACCTTACTGCCATGTTTGAGCCGATTGTCTGGATAATGTGGGACCCTCAACGTCTCACAACCCTATGGTCCTTCACGGCCTGTTACAGGGTTAGCTTTACTTTACTTACTTTTTACTTTTGCACAGGTACGTCACATTGGCCTTCATAAAACTGGGGTTGAAAGTGCCACTAGAAGATCTTGAATCTGAAGAGACACTATTGAATTTATCACAGTGGAAACAGGTGGTGGTTTTCTACACCCTGCGCCTCTTATTAGCCCCTCTAGTGGAAACCATCGTGTTACTTGATCGATTACTCTATCTACAGGAACTTGGTAAGAACAGACTGTGTGATTTTACTTCAGATTTACAATTGATACAAAATTAAATATTCTGTTTTCCATATTCTTACACTGTTATCTAATTATTTTATGTACAAGGAGAGTTCACATGATTCAAAGTTTGTTTGGATGAAAGTCATAAATTTGCTTTTGTAAAAATGTCTTTTTAAATTATTGGAGCCCTGCTTGCTAAAAACAACAGCTCTTCCCATGTTACATTATTTTCACATAATGCACAAGACCAGACCAATAGACTCAAAAGTTATCAGTAATGTCGATTTATTGTGTTAACATGATAAAACAAAGTGGATAGAGAATTGTTAATGCTGTTTTTGTAAGGTATGAAATTGTTCACATTAGAACATGCCTACCACCCCATGCTGATAAGGTAGAGGCTTCATTTTTTGGAAGATGGTTGCACACGAGGCAGTGTCTGTATGTCATTTGTGTACATTTTCAGCAAGAAAGACAACATTCAAAAGCTGCCTTGGCTTTAGTCTTCAGACAGTAAGGACATAATCTGATGGGTGCATTGGAATGAGCAAGTCCATCACTGGATCTAATGAAGCAGAATCAGGTTCCAGAACATTGTGTGTTCAGTATAAAACTGGGACAAGTTAAAATATGGGTGCCAGCCTTATAGTATATTGAGATTTGAAATTTTGTTCCAGGTAAAATAAAGATAAATATAAGATGATAGTATAGTTTCTTCACACTTTATTCATTTTCAGTTACAATAATTTCAATTTTTTTCCTTCCATTACAGGAATATGCAGTGATCTGATCCCACTGTTTGATCCCAGTTTATCCCCAAGAAACAATATCCTGATTGCTTGGAAGTGATATTGACAAGTAGGCTGTACTATATGTTATGTCACATGAATACAATGACATTGAAATATCTTGTGTAATTTTTAGTGGCTAAAATTGTTTGATAAATACAGTTTCATGGGTGTTAAGTGGGTCTCTACTGTTGCTGCATGACACATCCTTTGGCTGTAGCTGGAGGAGGGCAGGTCCTACCCATTAATGTGTATTAACAAAGTCACAGTTGCAAAGGGATGATTCTTGTATGGGGGATGATCATGGAGTTAACACCACTCACCTAGCAAAACTAGGCTGTGTGAATCTGCCAGTTATGTCCCAGACCTTGAGACATTCTGTAGCAAAGCTTACACAACATGAGAGGATGCTGAAAAGTAATGCCTCCTCAATTGCTGCACACTCTCAGTTCCATATTGACATCTCCATACACTGTGCCAATTTCACAGTGGTAATTCAGAGGCCTCCAGCGGCAGATATATGAAACTCCACACAGAAGTGTGGGAAAGCTGAATCAAATTCAGAGACCTCTAGTGGCAAGTGTGACATAGGCGCAGAGTGGTGCAACATAGGAATAAAAATGCATAACACCTTACCCTCCAAATTAAAGAAATTTTAAGGTTTTTAAAATTAAATTAAAAAGTTATTTATTACAAAACTGTTTTTATTCTCTACACGAGTTATTTTAGTAACTATGATAGACGATAGTTTGGTAATTCGAGTTAGTTTCGATATGATATGGAAGTATATAGATGGTCTTTGGACTGTTATCTTCACTAAATGGTGTTTTGTTTTACATGGCAGACTTGTGTTTTCGTGGTGTAAGTATAAGGGGCAGTCAAATGAAAACGGGTCACCACGCATAACTCACACAGCGCACAAGTTGGTAACACTGGAATTTGCTTATGGTACGAACATCTGGTGGGGACTTGGGAAAGCACAGTGGCAACATGCCCTTGCACTCGAGTTGTTTATTGTGCTGGAAGTAAGGTTAGTGCTACATGTGGTCATCTAACATCAGTAATGGAGGCAGGTAAAGAAGAACAGCAAAGTGTAGTGCGCTTTTTGAGTTCTGAAGGAGTAGGAGGACGAGAAATTCATCGTCGCATATCTGTTGTTTACGGCGAACACAGCATGTCACGTTCGCTTGTACTGGCA
>NW_019730109.1:369610-380518 GCF_002891405.2 Cryptotermes secundus
TATCAGTGTGTTATACACCATCGTTAGAATCTAATAGTAACTAACTGTGAGGAATATGCTACAGAGATTTGGTTGGGAAGTGCTTCAACATCCCCCCCCTACAGTCCAGTTCTCTTCCCATGTGATTTTCACATTTTTGGAGACCTGAAGAGAGACATTCGTGGACATAGGTTTGCATCGGATGAAGACGTGTGTGGCTGGGTAAAGATGTGGTTCCATAGACAGACCACAAGCTTTTTCAAGGATGGGATTGACCATCTTATCTCCCAGTGGGATAAATGTGATAACAGTTTTGAAGATTACTTTTGAGGTAAGAAATGTTCTTTAATATGTTTTGGCTTCTGACCAGTTTTCATTTGACTGCCCCTCATATATTTATTGCCAGACAGTGGCTCTGTAAACATGAATACAGGCAACAATAGAAGGGAAACTATGTTTTCTATGTGGTCCGTGCCCAGCAAAAGCACGGAGCTATAGGATGTCTCTTACCGGGCAACACAGAGGTAACCATGCATCCACAACAACGGGAGATGGTGTTTTTTGTGGGTTCTGTGCAAAGGAATTATCTTAAACGTGAACAATGCTACAAGTCAGTTCTGAGTTCTCAGTGGAAGATAGTTATGGAAGGTTTGTTGTAGACGACAAGAAGACTTTGTAGTGATTTTAAGTGATAGTTTCTGTGCTGAGATCCATTGCTAGGAGACAACTAGTGGAAACAGAATCCTAGTGCATGTGCAATAGTGAACTGTAAATTGTGGGAACAGCAATAGTGCTGTATGAAATGTGATTAAGAGTAATTGTAACCAAGGTGCTAATGAATCCAATCATCCAAACTAGAGCCCACAATTATTTTGTCATGCGTACCACCCTACACATCACAGTATTGAATTGCTGGGAGTTGTCATCTATGGTTGGTAAGCTACGAGTATAGCAAGGGAATATTGATCAAAAAGGGATTGTATTGTACATTGTCTTGTATATTGTTTTGTACATTTGTAAGAGTTGTTGACATGTAGTGTTTGGCTGTTTTCAACTGACTTGTCCAATTGTGCCTGTATAACAGTTATGGATGTTAAATAAATTATTATTATCATTTAGTGAATATTTACATTGTGGTTGTACCTGGAGGGATTACCTTACAACTACATGTTCTAGCAAATGAGACTTAAATATTTGAAACAGTTATATTCTTAATGGCTCCTGGCAGAGGTCCATGTTCTGATACCACCAAGACAGAACTGCTATGCCAGTGGATCAAGACCATGGCAACATATTTTTTTGAAATGATAGTAAGAGGATCTGATGAACTTGATGGTAGAAAGGACGAGGAAGATTTTGTAAGTTTTGGCAGTACAACAGAGTGAATAAAGAATGACTTCAAGAAGAAAAATAACTCAATAAATGTGACATATAACATATTCTCTAATATTTATTTTCTTTCAAATGCTTGTAATAAGAGTATGAAATTAATTGATAAAATTATTGTCTCTGTGTGGACATTTCCTAGTGTGGGGTCCCCTTACATTTTGAATCATCTTCCATTGAGGTAAATATGGTTGTACATTTTAGTGCATTGTGAGAAAGTGGTCATGTTATAAATTATAGCAAAAGAATTGGTCAGCAAATAGAATTCTCACTTTTGTCTCAGTTCTTGAAATTTTTCCAAGTTTTTGTTTTAAACTGAAATAGCCATTCATGCACATGCACATTGCCATTCATCGCAGTTCTGTGCCATCATTCTTTAAATCCCAAAATCAAGGCAATAGCTTTATCCAAAACGTTGGTGCCTATTTACCAAATTATGAACTGTCATATCCAAGACAGCCATGATCTAAATACTAACCATGGTGATAACTTCAAATATCATGTATACCATCAGGGAAGTGTCAGGAAAAACTTTGATGTAAGGTAACAAAATGGAGTGAAACTGCCTTGATATATCTTAAGTACACTTAATCACTGGTAATGTGTAGGTTAAAAATAAGTGGAAGTGCATGTCATTCTTTGCTACAGTCAAGCAGTAACCACATCCTTCTCCTGCATGCCTGGAGGTGGTATCTTGGATCAATATATACAGATGAGCAAGTCAGTGCCACCCACTGGAAAAGTATGATGTCACATCCTGACATAAAATAGAACAGTTCTCTCTATTGGACAATAAAAAAATAACAACTCAGATGATAATTCCCTACTATTCCTTGTCTTCCTGGCGCGCATTCAAGACCACAAAATGACAATTTAGCCTGGTAAGTGGGTACCTGAGTTTGAAGAACATACTGCCACATTCTTTGGATAAAAGGTACAAGGAGTATGTTCCTTTAAACCAGCCCTGTCCAACATGGTGCCTGTGGTATATTTTTCTGGCCCCCTCCGTAACCACATATAATTCAGCTGATTTTTAATATTAATTCAAATTGTAAGACAAGAGACTTTTTGAACGTCTGAGTACTGTTAAATATTTTTGAAAAATATTATTATTATTATTATTAGTAGTAGTAGTAGTAGTGTGTGGTGGCGCCGGCACCTCCATAGGCATCATTGAATTGTGCCCGAGTACATAAGAATGTTAGACAGCACTGCTTTAAACGCTACCCACCCACCAGACTACACAGTATTATGTATAACCCAGAAGACATTATGAATCTTTACTGCTGTGGAAACCTCAAAGCATAAGAACAGAATCATGAACATTTAATATCAGTGAAATTGAATTACAAGTATATACCCTTTTTTATATAAAGATTGTATTATGTCACAGATGTCAACCAGTAGAGGGTTACAATTTAATGATTATGTTTCTTGAATAAGACCGCCTCTGTGGGCTAGTGGTCAGCGTTCCTGGCTACAGTTCCAGAGGTCCAGGTTTGATTCCTGGTGCTATCAGATTTTTTCTGAGAAGTGATGGGTCTGGAACAGGGTCTGCTAAGCCTTGTGATGATAATTGAGGAGATATTTCAATGAAATAGCGGCTCCAGTCTAGAAAACTGAAATTAACGGCCATGGGGATTTGTTGTGGTGACCAGGTGACACCCTCTATCTGCAGAAGTTGGCACTAAACTTTGCCGACAAGCGGCGGTCACTTGGTTGGTATAGTTCACTTGCGGACTAAAATCATGGAGTTCTTTCTTGAATAAAACAGAGAGTCCAAAGATTGGAAGTACAGTAGAACCCAGATTCTGTTCTTCTGTAACAGTTCTACAACCCAAGACGAGTCTTGGCTAGCTCAACAATTTCCTTCCATTGCTTCTTCATACAAGCATCTTCCAACTTCGACTTGGTCGCCTTATTTGCCAGCTTTCTCTTGTTGAGCTTTTTCAGCAATTGGTTTTTTTTTTTGGGGGGGGATAGGTTGCAGGCCTAGGTCCAATCTCCCTGCCTTGGAGGACCAGGATTTGTTACCAGGTTCTCTCCCATATTGGCTCCACTATGTCTATAGAGTTGCCCATGCCCTTAGTTTTCTGTCAGGGTAGCCTTCCCTTAGCTTTTGGGGATCCCATTCCTGACTGCAAGAGAGCAGTTTATCGCTCTTTCCTTTGAGTGGCACAGAGTTGCCACATCCGCCATCATTGGTGTTCCGAAGTTCTCTGCCTTGGGTGCCATTGATGACTTCACCATACCCTGGCTAGGGGCCCTTACATGGTACTATCAGCCGGGCCAGCTGAACCATGATTTTTAAAGAGGTATTACTCTATCATTCCCCATTTGTCCTGGCTTGAGAACAGTGATTATCTGAATTAATTAGTAAC
Source organism: Cryptotermes secundus (assembly GCF_002891405.2). Lineage (NCBI taxonomy): Eukaryota > Metazoa > Arthropoda > Insecta > Blattodea > Kalotermitidae > Cryptotermes > Cryptotermes secundus. The sequence goes on from NW_019730109.1 coordinate 373,357, forward strand.
AACGGTGTTGTGGATAATCAAAAATTTGGATAATTGGATTAAATTCTTCTCCACTAAAAGCTCTATTACATACTGTTACAACAATAAAAACTAAAAAACTTTTAAAACAGGTGAAACATGAAAAATTAATAAATGTAATTATAAATTAACATTTTCAAACACTTTATTGAAAAAAGTCCAGCAATGTTTAACAGATGTGTACCTTGGTTACAGTGATTCAGTTGGAGTTACACTGTACTTGCTACCCACATCCATTATCATTATAATCACATACCATGTAGCATTTTACTTTGCATTTACTTACAAAACACAGCAAAAATAATTCTAGGTGATATATGAAAACTACAGTTCATGCATTAGTAACTATATGTTTAGATGCCATGCTGTGCCCTTCACTAGGTTAAGTAGTTCAATAACTTCTTTGAGCATACAACAAAGTTTGAAACATCCTATCCCTGCATTAAAATATTTTTATGCACATTGTAAATTTAAGAACTTTTCTAAAATACCTTCAAGAGAGAAATGTTCACTCACAGCAAGGGTATATGGTCCTCGCTTTACCAGTGATGACTAAAAAAATGTTAGCTTGCAACTAATTTCCCACTTGTTTTGACCATCTGTCACTTTGGGCACAGGTATTAAAATCAACATAATTAGTAAATTTCAACAATATATTTTAAATTCAGTATTACTGTTATATTATGCCTGGCCTGCATGTGTTAAAAAGTTGTACAACAGGAATAAATTACTCTTCATCCAAGATCAACATCAGGGCACCTTCCCTTCTGATTATCCTCTCAACAATCCCACTCTTCGAATGAAGCGTGGGATTTTGTATGAGGGAACGTCCAAATAGTCACTTGGTTCCATAAAATAGACCCAAGTGATGCAATCTTAAATAAGCTAAGGCCTCACATTCGCACAGGATATGTGTGGCTGTTTCATTTTCTTCTTGACACCTCTCACAAGTTGGACTATTACTTAGTCCCAGTTTGAAGAGGTGTCCTTTGAGGTGACAGTGTCTTGTAAGTAGTCCTACCACCCATCGCAACTGGTTCCTGTTTAACTTCAACAGTTCCTTTGCTCTTTTAGTAGAGGGTCCTCATACGAGTCCAGTCAAGGATCCCCAGTATTTCTTGTGGTTCATATTTGTCCAGTTCCTGATTGCCTTTCTGGTGACTCCTATAGAGATGCCAAAGGCAAAAAAAAGAAAAAAAGAAAATAGGGCCCCAAAAATATTGATGCACCTTTTCTTTCTGGTGTTGGGAGCCAGGATAACACAATCAGTACAGTAATTGGGTACAGGCTGGACAGCTGAGGGGTCAGAGGTTGAGTCCCAGTAGGATCAAGAATTCTCTGTGTCCACATTGGCTATGGAATCTAGCCAGCCTCCTGTCCAATAGTAACCAGGGGCTCTTTCCCCAGAGGTAAAAGCAGCAGTGCGTGAAGCTAACTGCTCACCAGTTACTGAGAACATGGATCTATACATTCTCTCCCCCATACTTCTTCATGCCATAGTGCTTAATTAGCTGAGCACAGGGACAACTTTTTCTGATCAAAATATTAGTCTGGCTACTGCAACTTCAAAAAATGCTTTGACCTCTTGCTACCGTATTGCAATGATTATGCTTTTATGATTAAAGCACTACATGAGATGGATTTAAAACCTGTACCAAATGTCATTAAAATATGACTGCGTTTACGCATTAAAAAGCATTTTGAATTTTATAAATTCTGTGTGGCATGGTGATTTATTGGTTACTTAAATGATGTGGTAACTGTCACCACACAAAATAAGTGAAATGTAAATTTAAGAACAGTGTTTACATCACACTAAATATTTGGTATTGGTGTTTTCTTCACAGCATAACAGTAGTAGAGTTCATTCATCCACTCATGGAGCTGAGCCCTTCTTGAGAAGCTGCCAATTGTGCAGCTACTCAAGAGCTTCCCAGCATTTTATGGGACCCGAAAGTTCATTACCATGTTCACAAGAGCACTCCACTGGTCCATATCCTGAGCCATGTCAATCCAATCCAAACAATCCCATCCTACCTCTCTTAAAATCCGTTTTAATATTGTTCACCCACCTACATCTTCCCAGTGGTCTCTTCCCTTCTTGCTTTCCCACCGATATCCTATATGCATTCCTCTTTGCCCCATTCGTGCTACATGCCCTGCCCACCTCGTCCTTCTTGACATGGTCATTCTAATTATACTTGGAGAAGAGTACAAATTATGAAGCTCCATATTATGCAGTTTTCTCCAACGTCATTTCATGTCCATTTGGCCCAAATATTCTCCTCAACACCTTGTTCTCAAACACTCTTAGTCTATGTTCCTCAGTTAATGTCAAAGACCAAGTTTCACACCCAAACAGAACCACAGGCAAAAATTGTAGTTTTGTATATTCTAATTTTTGTGCTTTTTGACCGCAGATGAGAAGAGAAAAGGTCCTGGACTGAAAGGTAGCGAACATTAGCCGAGTTAAATCTCTTAATTTCCTCCTGAATCAGGTTTTGATTACATATATAAATAAAACACCGGTCGTTTTCGAATCGTAAATCAGTGATTCGAATTGTATCTGAATTATCCGATGTGTAATCGCAGTACACAAAGCGGTTTGTTTGGGTCTGCAAAGCGAATATGTCCCGCTCATTTTTATTTTTATTTTCAAATTATTCGATAGATTGCATCAATCGAGTTATTCCATAGGTTCTGTTCGATTGTGTTCTGGGTTGCACAGGTGAAGTTCGATGAGTCCGATTATGGTGGACGTCTCTGTTGGCGGTGTAGAGTTGTCTGTCAGGTTTGTCATGTCCGGTCGTGTCGGTGTTAGCAGTGGTTTATAGCCTTTATAGCAAGCTATTGTTGATGTTGGTATGTATGAAAGGTTATAAAGCGTAAGAATGAAAGTGCGTCTTTTAGTTTGTGATTTGAGTTAATAAACAAGGGTCTAGGTTGGAGTTCGGAATTCGTTATGCCGTATAACGATTGAAATCCGTATTATAACTGTTGATAAGGAAAAACACTTATGTTTCGTATATTTTGGTACCCCTAGAATGTTGAAGTTGTTGAGTAGGGAGAGAATGTCCATGCTGATTAGTATGTTAGATGAAAATAAAAATGGGACAATGTAGTGGTATACGCTACCTTCAGATTTTAATTAAATACGTTTACGATCACTGAAATTAGATGCAAAACCTAGCCCATCTGCATAAGGAAGTACCTGATGCCATCCTTACGCAATTATTTTTTTAAATGTATGCCCGAAGTTCCTTGTATTTGCACGATTAAGCTGTGTGAACAGTTCATAATTTGTGTGGGCGGAATCGTCCAGTAAAATGTTTATATATATATCTTTATTTAAACCCTGCATGTTTTGTTACTTTTACGACAACATGGAAAAATATACGGGATTTTGCGTGTGTTAAGTCTACTATGTTACTGTCCTTGTGTTCTGTATTTAATAGTATTTAATTGTGGACATTCCAAACAACCAGGTTCCATGGAATGCAAATATGCATATATTTTCTGCATGGGGGAGAGTCCTTGAGAAGCAAATTTACCGAAATTGGAGAAATTTCATGTCGTAAATGATACCTGAATATTTATTTAATTATGCATGAATATAATGATGTTTCAATTATATGTGACATACCTGTATTGCTATGGATTTAAGCCTATTTGTGTTTGATAGATCATTTTTAGGAGAAACTGAAGCATGTAGAATATGTGGTGGTACAAGCAGAGACACACACACATGTAAATCTTAAGATTTTATAAAACACTACAAAAAAGGTCTTATTTTACATATAGACATGGATAAAGGAAACAGTTTTTCAATAGAGATAAAATTGTCCACAGACTAGAAAGAGTGAGTTAAGAGGTAACTTCTATTGCAGGCTTGAATGCTTTTATATCATAATTTAAGCATTAAATTCTTCCCAGAATCTTACTCGTAATGCGAAACACTCATTAAGCAAAACATTTTTTCCCATACAAATTAATGTAAAATACGATATTGCCTTCCATGCCGGAAAAAATACTAAAAAAATGTTATGTATAACGTTTATTCAAAGAAAATTATATATACATTGTTAAGGANTTGGGAGAATTTATTATATTTTTTGTTTGATTTGGCATAGTGGGTATAAGATTTATATTCATGAATGAGGTAGGGATTGCTTTAACCAAGTATTTCATTGCGATTATAGTACTCTTTCTGTGGTCCTTAAAAAGTAGGCATTAAAAAGTTAACTATATATTTAGGATCATTTACTGTATTATTTATCTTCATTAGTGGGCTTTCACTTCCTGTAGATTTTTTATCAGTTTCACTTTTTTTTTTAATTTTTAGAACAGTTTTTACTTTATTATTTGACTATCTTATCAGAGTGTTGGAGTGTATTCATTTAAGCGTATTCAATGAGGAATTAAAATTTGACAATATTTTCTATTGTGTCATGTGTAAGGGTTCCTGCACGACTTATAAGATGGGTTTTGGAATGGATTTATTGCACTTTATACATTCACAGCTCAGGACTACAGGCAATTGCAGTGGTGCTAGCACTATTTCTGCACGTTTTACAGGTCACCGTTGCACATGCACTACGGTTCTATGTATTCACTAGTCAAATCCTGGCAATGGATTTGTAACAGTCTCACTGTTACTTCAGGTCACACATGAAGTCTTCTTTGCACTGCCTGATTCCTTTCTTGTCATTATTCTGCAACTGCCAAAATCAAAGATTCGACTCAGTTCAATTCCTCTGCTTCCAGGCTTATATCTTGGCAGGCTGGCGTCTTGAAACTCAACTTGAATACTGTGCTTGCTGAACACTTCTTTACAACCATTTTGCATGTACCATACAGAAAACAGTCTCTATTGTTATGGAGGTGTATTTATTGATCTGATACCTAGCAGTGGACATGGACACAATATTAAAATGGATCTTAGATAGATAGGATGGTATGGATTGGATTGATCTGGCTCAGGATAGGGACTAGTGGAGGGCTCTTGTGAACATGGTAATGAACCTTTGGGTTCCATAAAATGCTAGGAAGTTCTTGAGTAGCTGCACAACTGGCAGCTTCTCAAGAAGGGCTCAATTCCATGAGTGAGTGTGCTTTGCATGCTCACAGTGCAGTTATAACTTCCAGTATTGAGAAAATACAAAATACAGGTTTCATGAGATGTAACTGTCCAATTTATGGGATGGTCAATTGATGTTTTGTGTATGGTTAGGGTTCTGTGAGATTCCTCAATTTCGTCTCACAATTGATTTCCCCCCTGAGACACACGGCAGGTGGCTTGGGTCAAGCTTGAAGCCAGCTCCCATCAGTAAATCAGTCAAATTATTGCATAACACAAGACCGAGTTCTTTAGAAATTGTAAACTTTGACAGGAGAAGTCATAATTTTAGCAACGTCGTTTTATGCTATCCCAAATCCCAGTTTGACAGCCACGCAGCAGGTGGCAAAATTCACCCCTAAACTCTACACGCGTGGATATTTGCTTTTCTAATTGGAGGAGAAAGATTAAGCAACCTCCCAGTCTGCCCAGTCCAGCCAATCATAATCTGAAGTGGGATGTCCTTTGCCCGAATTTTTGGGTAACCAGGGCAAATATTTAACATTCAGAGCGTGCTTGGTGGAGAACTCTGAATTTTACATTAACCGAGGGTACACATGTTCTGATCCCTGTATATACACTCTGTGGTGCCTATTGACTGGTGTGTCTTAGTGAACTGTAAAGAAGCCTAAATCCACAAAGCTGTTAAGTGGATCACTACGGTGCATTTACCATTTGAATAGTGTGATACGAATAAAGAACTCAAACAGCTAATTGGTGTTGAGTGTGACTTTCCTATGCCTAAGCCCCACTAATCACCCAAGTCATGGCCAGCCAAACAGCCCGAGATGAGTTGAAGTTCTCTACCGGAGCTAGCAGAACCAAAGAACGGTTACAGAGACTTCTAAATAAGCATATTTCATAAAAATTATGGCAACTAATGACACTGAGACTGTTAGTGGCAGAACTACCTACTGGCAGACTTAGTACTAGCAGCACCCAGCGTGTGCTGCACTCTGAGAACTCGCTGTATTACCATAACAGTTTTATTGCATAGAGAGATTTAACACAATTATGAGAGCTAGGTTGTATAATGTCAAGTGGTAGGATGATTAGTTAATAATGAATTGGAAAATTTGTGGAAGGAAGTAGTTTTGTGGCAGAAGTTTGCATGGAGGGATTGAGGAAAAGCATGAAAAACGGCAGTCAAAATAGTAATTTCTCCAATGAAGATCAAATGGGGCGCCTCTTGAACACAAGTCAGAAGCATCATTCCTTGAGCCATCTTGCTTGGTGATATGTGTTAGTCTGTGGTAATGATTTATACCACACCTGATGATGGAAATACTATATTTGGCTGCATATTAGCTACTTTCACATTATTAACTCTGTGGACCAGAGTCGTTGAGTTACAAGTAGCCAGTCAGTCAACAAGTTCTCAATCTTTTATGGAACCTCCATGTTCACAGGAGCCCACCACTGGTCCCACCTTGAGCCAAATAAATCCAGTCTTTACCCTCCCAATCTGTTTCTTTAAGATCCATTTTAAGACTGTTTTCCCATCTGTACCTAAATCTTCAAAGTAGCTTTTCTCCTTCACATTTTCCAGCCTAAGATGTATGCAGGTTCTATGCCCTGTCTGATATTCAGTATACAGTGGAACCTCGCTTAACGAGCATAATTCGTTCCAGAATCTTACTCGTAATGCGAAACACTCATTAAGCAAAACATTTTTTCCCATACAAATTAATGTAAAATACGATATTGCCTTCCATGCCGGAAAAAATACTAAAAAAATGTTATGTATAACGTTTATTCAAAGAAAATTATATATACATTGTTAAGGAGCACGAATCATCTTCATCTTTTCTTCTATGTGTGATGAACCAACCTGGAATGTGAATTCGATTTGCAGAAAAAAAAAATCGAAATAAATAGTTTATTATTCATGGTACATATCTAATTCTTTTTTACTAGAAAGCTGTCTAGAGACATTTGTTTTCGCTGACGCTTCAAAATTTGGCGAAAATGCGACACAGCATTATCATTAAATAAATTTGTAGCGTGCAAGGCACTGCCTTATTAGGG
>NW_019730109.1:380609-400307 GCF_002891405.2 Cryptotermes secundus
ATTTTTTTGCGAGGGTTAATAAACTTTGCAAAAAAAATCACAAATAATATGTCTGAACACAAGTTTGGAAAAATGTGTGATCACATTCTACACTAAGATGCTAGCGGAACAAGTGCTAAACACAGACTGATGTAGCAAGCGCACGATCCGAGACTTCACTTCTCGTCACTCGTTATGCGAAACGTTGCTCGTTAAGGAAGTCATTTTTTTTTTTTACAATTTATTTTGCTCGTTATGCCAATTACTCGTTATGAGAGGTGCTCGTTAAGTGAGGTTCCACCGTACCCATAAACTATAATTAACTCCACAGAACAGAGTCCTACTTGTGAAGCTAATCGTTGCTTAGCTTGTTAGGAAATTCCAAGCATTTTATGGAACCCAAAGGTTCACTACTGTGTTCACAACAGCCTGCCACTTGTTGTTATCCTGGGCCAGATGCCAACAGCCTGCCACTTGTTTTTATCCTGAGCCAGATGATTCCAATCCATGCCCTATCCTGTTCCTTTAAAATGGATTTTAATATCATCTCATCAGTGCTTGGGTCTTCCAGGTCATTCCTCTCCTTCAAGTTATCTTATCAAATTTTGTATTCATTTTGCTTCTTTTCTGTGCATGCTGTGTGCCCTGCCCATCTCATTGTTGATACATCATTCTGATAATATCTGGCAAAGGGTACAAATTACGAAGCTCCTCATGCTATTTTCTCCAGCCTCCTGTTACTTCTTCCCACATGGGTTGAAATATTCTCCTATGCTAAATCTTTTGGTACTGTTTTAAGTGAAAATGACCTAGGGACTCTGGACAATCTAAGTTTCAAATGTCATGTCCATTTTTTGTTCCTAGGGTCATTCCAAAAGTCAGTCCAAGTTTGTGAGGGCGTTTGTAATATTTCGTAATGTGTGTTTTGTTATTTTCCTTTTTGATGAGTTGCTAGGCCTCCCAACCAACTCTGAAGTTGAGGTGTCATCAGTAAAAGTAAAAAAAGTAAAGCTATCCCTGTACAAGTCTGTGAAGGCCTATAGGGTTGTGAGACGTTGAGGGTCCCACATTATCTAGACAGTCATCTCAAAGATGGCGGTAAGGTTGTCAGCCTTATGTGCCAGCCGCGCTTTACTCCCCAGGAAAATTATATAATTAATTCCTGGTACTCATTTCTGTTGGAGGCTGAGTAAACACCTGGGCCTAGTGCGGCTCATCTAGTGCTGATGGGACAAGTGCCTCAATGTACGGGGAGATTATGCTGAGAAATAAAAGCATTTTTCAAACCAGTACTCTTATTTGTTTAAGTTCTATATCCATTTGTAACTTACTTATTGGCTACCCTTGTACTTGTAGTATTGAAAGATAGGATGATCAATGAATAATGGATTGGAAAAGATGTAGAAGGTGATTGTCATGGGCTAATTTGAAGCATTAACACCACAATTTGCTGAAAGAATTAAGTAACGGTGTTAAAGATCTTAGAATAGCTGTCTCTAGGCCGAGATTTGAACTAGACAACCCCCCCCCCTAAAAAAATATTAAGAAATTAGGTTTAGCCCCTCTACCACCTTGTTTGGTATAATTTTGTTATCTGGAAATAGTTACCATGTTTTGTCGAATGTATTTTTGTGGTTGCAAGTTATTGAGATAACTCTTTTGTACCATGGATCAATTTCTGTGTGATGAGTGGCTTTTAAGAAAAACTATAGTGCAAACCCCAGTGTGATTCAATCAGTTTGGGAGAAAGGGAGTATATAGACAAATGGATGTGCGTGCATATGCACATTCACATTAGACAAACAAGTGAACACACACGACCTCTTTGAGATGGATAATGTTCTTGCATGATATGCAAGGAATGCATACAAATGTCAGTCAAGGTATTAATTTACAATTCATTTTCTTATGTATCATTTTTCATTATGTACTTGATTGCTGTGCTGATGTACAGGTGTGGTGCACTGTTTTGTTTTGTTTTTTCTCTCTCTCTGAATTTCTTGGATCTGTACACTTTGCTGTTGCTATAACCATTGTTTGTGACGATTTCTAAACATCTGATTTTCGGGAATATTATTAAATTAATGTTTTGTGTATTCATTATTTCTGAACATTGGGGGCCTAGTGGGTAACACTGTTCTTTTATATTCTGGAGGCCCTGGATTCATATCTCAATCTGGAGATCACCTATCCTGACCGAGTTTTCAGTGGTTTTTCGCAGCCCATTGCAGCAAACACTTGGATGGTACCTTAAATTAGCCCATTATTCACTAGTCATGCCATCATTCGACACTGGTATCTGCAGTACTGATACTATCATTAAATAAACCATTAAGAACATAAAACTTCTCACTAAAAAAAAGATAAAGAACAGAACTCTGAGAAAATTTGTATTTATTATGGGTGAACATTACTGGGATTCAAGTCACTGGTGTAATTGCCAACCGACTTGCCACTTCTGAATGAAATGTTCATCTGTCTTGAAGTCTTGCAAATTTTATTAATTATGTAATTGTACCAAAGTATTACTTTGTTTCAGGAATGGCACATTATGTGCTGCTTGTGTTAGCTTTCACATTATCATCCTCTGAATTTTCAAGCACAGGATTTGAACATGTGAGTACTTGTATAACCATGTCTCCTGAACTACAGGAATAGTTATTAATAGACATTAGAGGACAGAAGTGTACTGTGATCTGGCTCTTATAGTGCAAAAGCAACCAGTGTCCATAACTGTTTTGTTGCTTGATGATTGTTTAATTCATAGTATGATTCATTTGCACTGACATAGTGGTGTAAGCATAAGATTGTCATAATGAACCATTTTGTTATGCAAACGAATGGGACACTCGTGAGTCAATAAAAAGTATCTTGAATTCATGTCAATGGAATATGTACATTTTAATTTGTTTCATTCTGGTGCGTCACACTAACAGTATTACAAATGATAAAAAAATTCCGTCCAGTGTGACTGTTGAAGCTTTTACTACTTCACTTCTTAGCACCCTAACATGTTTCGGTCCACATAGACCATCATCGGAGGAAACATCAATACTTTTAGAAACTACTATTACATTGGGTGTTTTGATTTTTAAAATACATAAATATATAATATTTGTAATATATGCTTTAGTTGTAAGAAATCTGGATTTTGTGTAAAGTGTATATTACAAATATTGTATATTTATGAATTTTAAAAATTAAAACACCCAATGTAATAGTAGTTTCTAAAAGTACTGATTTTCCCTCAGATGATGGTCTGTAGGGACTGAAACATGTTAGGGTGCTAAGAAGTGAAGTAGTAAAAGCGTCAACAGTCACACTGGACGGAATTGTTTTAGCATTTGGAATATGTACATATTATCAAGGCTGCTACTTGTAGCGGACCATCTGTAATTACCACAACAGGTACTCTTAACTTCACTAGCAGGAATATCTGCTTGCTGCCTACCTCATGCTAATTTCTTGTTTGGCTTACTCTTTGACCTTGAAGATTGAGGAGATGTGTTTTATTGAAATATTGGTTCACTTTCACCCGACTGCATGATGTTATATCCTAGAAGATAGAACTGTTCAGTATGAAAAATATTCTTCTGGCAGTGATAGGAGCATTTTCTCAGAACATGTGGTGCTCAAAAGGAGCTTTTGTTGCTATGCATGTATTTACAAAATACTTAGTTATGGAACTGAGCCCTTCTTGAGGAGAAGCCAACTCTGCAGCTACTCAAGAATTTCCGAGCATTTTATGGAACCTGAAGGTTCAGTATTTAGAAAATACATATTCTTATTGTAGATAAGAAGCATCATTATCATTGTTTACTGAAGTTGAATATATGCTGTAGGATATCAAGAGACATGTATGGAGTAGAGGGGAAGATACTGTTGGAACATTCAATTCTGCTATCAAACCTGCTGGTATGGAGCCACCTGACTATGGAAATCAAACATGGACTTCTGAAGGTAGACAGACATTTATTAAATCTTCAAAAAATTCTAGTAAGAAAGTTATTATATATTAATATATAATAATCTAACATGTGTTTGCTTACTCTCATGGAGGGTGTGTGCTTTAGAGGGAGGGGAGGACTGTGAGCCCACACATTTGCTGACTGATGTCCCTAATGATACCTGGTGTTTTTTATTCATTGTGAATTGATGTGTGGTCTCCTTGTTACAAAGCAAATGAGAAAGTTGTTTATGGGAGTGGCAATGGCGTTTAATGGTTTAATGTTGTGCAGTTCAGTTTTGAGTTAATGTTGAATAAATATGATAAATATTATTTAGACGGACTTCATACTACAGAGGATTAATGTCAAGTCTATTTATCTCACATTGATTATGGTATATTACTCGGTTATTAGGCCATACTTGTTTGTACAAAATTTTTATTTTAAGTAGGTTCTGTACTATGTAAAATATGGCTTCTTTTATAGGTTTCAGTGTAATTGCAAGTTGGCCAGATTCTACAAAGAAACTTGGTCAACTTTCAGCTGTCAGTTTGGATGTTGATGGTAATATTGTAATATTCCATCGCGGAGATCGTGTCTGGGATGGTAATACGTTCCTTACAAACAATGTCTACAACCAGCGAGCTATGGGACCTATTAGCCAGCCTACTGTTGTCGTGTTCAATGCATCTTCAGGGCTCGTAGTTGAGGAATGGGGCCGCAGTATGTGAGTACTTCTAAGCAATTATAAGAGTGGAATAGAATAGAATAGAAGTGTTAGACATCCAACTGTCATTGTACTGCAACCAGAAATGATCTGTTATGCATTATGTGAACACTTGTTGCTCCTTTGCAGACAGAAAAGTTAAAAAAAAAAGAGGAGTAGTGCATAGATTTCAAAACTAGAGCTCAGATGAGGGCAGGCAGGGCATTCACATATGCCACATGGTTCAAAGTACAAGGTGTGTCCCAAAAGTCATGAAATATATATATATTTTTTAAATTTATTGATGATATCGGTACAAAGTGTTAATACTTCAAAGTACTGTCCATGAGCACCCACACATTTTTTCCACCGACTCTCCCATGCCCGGTATGCCCCCTCAAAGGCCTCGACGGGAACCTCATTTAAAGTTGTTGTCAAGGCCGCTTGGATAGCCTGAATGCTTTCAAAACGGCGTAATAACACAGCCTAAATAATGAGGTTCAATTTCCACATGTTCTTTCAATTCATTCGCAATCAACACTCAGTTGGCCTTTTGCTCGTCCGTCAACAATTTGGGGACCAGCTTGGCGCACACCTTTCGCATGTTCAATTCGTCCATAACGATGCGATGCACAACGGTTTTTGGAATGTTCAGAGTGTCGGCTAACAACCGGACAGTCATTCGACGGTCAGTATTCAACAAATCACGCACATGAGTCACATTTTCATCGGTTTGGCTTGTTGATGGCCATCCAGAGTAGGGGTCATCTTCCACTCCTTCCTGGCCCTCCTCAAACTTCTTCACCCACCATGTAACTTGCACATATGATAGAGCAGACTCCCCGTAGGCTTGCTTAAGCAGTTCGTGAGTTTCGGCAGCTTTTTTGTTGAGGTTTGTGCAGAACTTGACTGCCCAACGTTGTTCGAAAGTTTCCACCATTGCGTGCCGTGACATGGTCACAAAACACAGGTGCACTAAATCAGCGATACTGACGCCTCCGATGCTCGAGCAGACTGACCTTGGGCGCTCTGTGAAGCTAAAGGCCTCCCCCCCCTAACCCAACCGGTTCCAGCGAACTCCGACCAGTAGGAGCGCGGGAAAGAAATACAGTAGAACTTGGTTATAACGTCATCAAAGGGACCTAAAAATAGTGTCGTTATAAACGAATGTCGTAACCGAAATGGGCACTTCCACAGTAGCCTTATGTTAGTCACGTAAAAATCTACCAAAAACCAGTTAAAATGTTGCATTTTTTAGTGAAATGCATAGTAAAGTACAGACTAACATAACATTAACGTGGAATTAATATGGATTCTCCATATTGTTTGTACTGTAGAATTCACCAAACCAAATTCGCGGCATACATCAGCTTTTTTCCTTCCATTTTCTATTTCACGAATCACTTTAACTTTCTCTTCAATGCTTAAAACTTTCCTTTTCATTGCCATGTTTTCGCTACTGCACTTCTCTGGGTTTAGGCAGGAACACTATAGGGTAAGTAGACAATGTGAGGTCCTGTTAGACGAGATTCTAGGAAAGGAATGCAGTTAACAACCTGCCGCGTCCTCTTGCACTATTCACGCAGTCCCACCCCACACCCTTGTTTTCGCATAAAACCCACGCTCCTCTTGCAGCCCGCGGTCGTATTCTTCCAGGACAGTCACGTCAGCAAGTAGAGAAAGTGAGGGTGGGCAGACACATCGAACTTTCCCACGATATCAGAGAAATTCAGGAATGAAAATGACGTTACATACGAGGTTGATGCATTTGTGCATGTCGTACTAAGCAAGGTATAAAAACAGTTGCTTTATGAGGAATTAGTTCGTACCATTGAATATTTGACGCAATAGACAAGGTGTCGCAGAAACCGATGTTGTTATAACCAAGTTTTACTGTATATTTCATAACTTTTGGGACACACCTTGTATTACAGAAGTTTTAGATTAATTTGCATTATAACTTTCATTTGACAAATAAATGAATTCATGTTCTGTCAATTTAATTACTGAAGTAAATTGTAATTGTTGGCTTTAAGTTGCAAACTTGAGTGCAAATTCAAATATTGCCCTCAGCACAATATTTTGTCATCGTGACAGCTCAAGTTTGGTACTCTGCAGAGAATTTTCTTCATTTGTTGGTGACCTTGTTACTTTTAGTTCGTAGAGCAAAACATAAGCCATTGTTCGGCATCATTCCAATTAGAAATCAGCCACTACTCTGTAATGTAACAGGAAGTTCTGTCCACCCTCAGAAGAATGTTATCAACAAGATTACTGTTCTTACCTGATACTACACAGCTCCTGAAAGTTGTGCCCTCTTACATTGACATACGTTTCACGCCGACATAAATAATCCTGACACTTGTTGCAGTTCACCCTCTGTGATTTCTAGAGTAACATTCAATGTCTAAAGTCTCCAAAGTGTGTGATTTCTGTAAACCTTTTAGTTCAAGATTCCTGACAGAAATCACACACAAATCTGGGGAGTACGCTCATAATCCTCTCCTGATTATTTGTTCGTCAAGCATGGTGCCTGTGTTCATTTCTAATGTCATGTGTGGTGATGCTTGTCCTGCCAAAACTAAATATACTGTTCCTTTGGTTATTTCTCCAAAGAAGGGCTCAGAAGTTTTGTTCACATACCATCTGAATTACCTGTGTTATGAAAAAATATGGGGCTATGATTCATCAAGCATTTGCAGCACACCATTCATTAAATTTCTGGTTGTACAGTTGAGTCTGGAAGAGAACATGGATTTCCAGTATCTCCATGATATGTGAGGGTTATGTAGCCACTGAATTGAAACCAGGCATTGTCCATAAAAAAAGCTGATGGTGGTTAACTACAGTGAAATTTATTTAAAGAATATCAGCCAACCCATAGCCCTTGTCACTAGTGACGGTTATTAATACCAGTATTTGTGTGAACAGAATTGCTACGTGACTGAAGAGGAATATAGGGAAGTATGCTGGGGGGGGGGGGTGTAAGTGTAACAGCTCGAGGGAGATGTGGAGAAGATCAATACATGGGACTTCTTTCTGTCGTAATATCTGCAGATTCTACCTTCCACATGGGCTCACTGTAGATGCAGACAACAATGTGTGGGTGACAGATGTTGCATTGCATCAAGTATTCAAGTTCTCTCAAGGAGGTGGCAAGCCACTTCTCACTCTTGGAGTTGCCTTTATGCCTGGTAATGATGATGACCACTTCTGCAAACCAAGTGCTGTTGCTGTCATGTCCAATGGTGACTTTTTTGTATCTGATGGTTACTGCAACACAAGGATCATTAAGTTTGATAAGAATGGCAAATTTCTGATTCAGTGGGGACGTAATTCATTTCAAGGTAAAGCTGTCACTCTTCTTTTAGGCAATATCTAGATTCTGAACACATCTCTACATTGCTTTGTGCTTCTCTGAACCAGCTGCATGGAATGCACTTCTTTACCAAGCTGTTTTTTCTTTTGCACCCATATACACATTACTTTTTTTGTGGTCATCATTGAAAGTACAGCACACCATAAGCCTTGGCCTTCTGGAGAAGTTCTTGCCAGCTTTCTCAATTCATAGCTGTAGATCTCCCATTTCTTTACATCCTAATCTACATTGTCTCTCCGTCACAGTTTTGGCCTTCTGCTCCCTGTTCTTCCTGATATCACCTTGAATATTCTTTGGTTTTCCTGCTATACATACTAATATGCATGAGTTATGCAGATCAGTGGTTTATTGCTGCCACCAACAAGATCTGATTCTCGGGTGATGTTTTTGGTAATTTGCTATATTAACCACATTATTGCACATTTTATTTTACTGTGATCTATAAAAATACACACTTCTTGGTCTGCATGGTTCTCCCATCTAGTTAGAATTATTTATAGTTGTATGAAAATGTGGTTGTTTGGTTTGTTTCTAATGCTTCCATGTATGATGATATTTACCATGGGCCTCTGCCTACCTGGGCAAGGACAAATGTGTCCGATGTGGACACTGACAGCAGATTCTGTCCCCCTAATAATATCATCACGAGAATGATGGCCAGTAAATGGGACCTGCAACTTCATGTATGCTCATAACTGTGGGGGAAGGCTGGAAATGTTGATTTTTTGAAAGTTTTAATCTTTGGTAGAGGCAGTGGTTTCACCCTATGACCAGAAACATTTGCTCACAGATCTCACCAAGGATCCAACCCAGAACCCTGTGAATGAGAATACAGTGTTCACTTGTTGAAAAGTATTGCCAGTGGTTACATAGTACCTTTGAGCTACAATGTTTGTGTTCTGATTCATAACAGTTGTGTTGATTATTACCAGTATGAAATAGATTCTAATGCAATTTATAAACAATATAAGAGATTATATTCGTTTATTGCCATATTTATTCAAAGACAACATGCATTTTTTTGGTTTTAATTTTTGTGTAAAAATTTGAATGCACATCATCTTCAAGGCTTTCGTCTTGGCAGCACAAAGTGGTGTGTATGATATATCAGGTTCTGATATGCTTACATTGAAAAGTGCAAAAATGCATCTGTTAGCTTTTCCAGTCTCTCTGTGTATCTGTAACAACTCAAGAACTGCTGAACACATTTCCCTAAAATTTAATGCTGGGGTATAGTTAGTCAGTGTAATCCATTTTTGGCAAAAAATGGAGAACTGTAACATATGCATTTCTTTGCAGTTCTAGAGTATAATTTGCTCTATCTTAATTTGAGTGTAAAATATTTTTAACAGAGTTGTAGAGAGAAATGGAACACATTTTATATCTAGTACACTTTTTTTAATAGTCCTGAGTTTTTGTGATAATTAAATAAAAGGAACAAACGCATTAGAAGTGTCAACACTGTGCATATGTTTTGTAACTCATTTCTGTTAATTTACTTAAATTTTTACTTTTCGTTTTCATAAAATACTACAAAAAAATTGCACCATTTTATTCAGGGGCAGAATTTGGTTAAACACAGTAGGAATTTTAGTAAATTTTTTCTGCTTGTACATGATAATTTGACCTTCAGGTGAGTGTAGGAGAGAAAATTAACCCTTCTGTGCTCAGCATAATCTACTGGCTCTTATCTAAATCATGCTCATTTAGTTACATAAATTGCTCAAAGGCGACAGCACAAGACGGTGGGTTCTCTTAATAACCTTGAATATTGCTCTTCCATCCAAACATTATGTACACAAGGTGGATGTCTGGCATCTCATCACATTCTGTGAAATGTTCATGTCTCGAGTTGGGAGTCAGCAGACATGAACGTACAATGATATGACACTCTCTGATTAGAGTATTTTTCTTTGTATCTTCTAACACCATCTGTATCATTTCTGTTGCACACTCCTAGCACAAGATGCATGTCCAGTAATTTACTATATGCATAGCCACTTTCCGTACTGGATTGGTATGTAATGTACTTTCCAAACTTACATTGCTTCATACTGACTTGAAATGTAATATATATTAGTGTTTGTATACATTACAGTACATACTCAGAGTTATACTGTCATGCTGTAAACATCAACACAAATTTTGCTACCAAATGGAACTCTGATTACCACATAACGCAGGAAGAATGCCCTCAGAATATCTCTTTTTCAGAATGTGACTGCAGGAGCTGACCTTTTCCCGATGGTTATAACTTTTTAAGGAAATCCCATTATAGTACATATTCATATAAATTTTGTTTTTGTTGTTTATTTTGGTATCCAGAAACCATCATGTAAAATATAGCATGTAATAATGAGACACGTGTATAGTGTCCATAGTAATTTATGCATAATGTTTATATATCAAATGCCACAGGTAACATAAATTGAAGAAAAGCCTGGAAAATATTCAGCTGATATTATTGAACAAGAAAGGCATTCCAAAAATAAGTGGAAGGTGTTCCTGAATGAGAAATCTTGTTCATAGCATTGAAAAAAATTACAAAAGTAACAGACAAGACTAGGTCATATTCAGGATACTGTAGAGAGAAGGAGAACTGAGTAATAGTAAAAGCATGTATATATTACGCTTTTATTGGTTAAATTAGCATAAAATTGTTACAGTTAAAATTGCAGCAGATTGTTACAGTTTTAACATCATTATTGAGTTTAGGGGGTAAAATCTATTGAGAAAATTTCTGGGCATGTGTAATATTTTTTGTGTAAAGCATTTAATCATCAGTGATAGCTTACCTCAATATGTTGAATATTTCTGGAAAGATAAGATTGATTGGTAGAATAACAGTATGCACAGAGCAATGCTGCTGTGCTGTGAACTTCTTTCAACAAGAGTGGACACTACAATATCGAGTCACTGTAATTCTTCTGTCACTTATTTCTATCATCATATGCTGATATTCTTAACTACTCCCTACTGTGCTAACATTCAAAGTAATATAATAGCAGATATTAGGCTTGTATATGTGTGTGGATTCATGGGTTTCATACTTCCAGTATTGATCTCAGTTTGAATATGTACGTTTGAAAGAGAAATTTGAAGAGGTATAGTTTTGCTTTATCCTGAAATTTGTGTTGTATATTCCAAATTCTACACTATGCATGTATGTGGGTGCAGGTATTAGGTCACCGGTCTACGAGTTCTCTGTGCCCCATGCATTGACATTGGCTGAAGATAAGGAGATGTTATGTGTGGCAGATAGGGAAAATGGACGTGTTCAGTGTTTCAACTGTCACAATGGTTCCTTCATAGTACAGTTCCGTTCACGGGAGATGGGCTCTCGGATATTCAGTGTGGCCTATTCTCCTGCACAAGGTACATGATTAGATATTAAGTTCCATCTTCTCTGTAGAAGCTTTAAAGGGATTTTGTATACTGGACAGCACTACAAGTATTTGATTATCTTTATTTACTTGATTAGAAGATGTTGAACCAGTTACCTCCACTGATATATTGTAAAGAAAAATTATCTTGTGCCTTATCCAAATAAAATTCTTCGTACAAACTTAATAATTTTTCCTACATCTTCATGGTGGATCATTTTAAGTTTACTGTTATTGTGGTGGAACTTGCACCTATTATTTGCTCTTGTAATTGTCCTTTCATTTCTATTGATTGATCCCTGACATTCTGTGTCCATGTTAGTCTACTCAACATTAATTTTAATACTGGATCAAGTACGGTTTGTGAGAATGAAATAATTTGCATAGCAGAAGCCTCTGTTGCTTTCCTGTAGTCTCCCATGATTATTCAGATGATTTTTGTTTGTCTGCTGTAAGCAGTGGAATTACTGAATTGTTACAGTTAATTACAGTAAATGTTTAAAATTAACAACAGTATAATATACTATTTGTTAAATCAGATTTAAACATTTACCAAAGGATCATATATCTGCTGTGGTTTGCCTAAATATATTTTCAAAGCCAGTGTTCTGCTTCCAGCATCATCATCATTGGAATAACATCTGATGTTTTATTATGATATGTAGCTTAAGCACAGAGCCACTAACTATAATCCAGCATCTCCAAGCATATAAAAGTGAAATATATTGTGTGCAGATATGGTAGTAACAGTAACATAAATCTGATGATGTGTAGTTTATTTTCTTAGAAGTATTTGAATTATATTGACTCTTCTTTTTTGGCAGATATATAACAGAAAGCTGCAAAATTTACCCATGTAGCTTTTGTGTATCTGTCTCTGTTTCTCTCTCCATTTGCAGTAACTACTTGAGAACTGTGAAATGGATTTTCATAGAATTTGGAGTTTGGGAATTTTAATACAATTCGTTGGCACATTTCCATTTTATTGCAGTCAGGCAACAATAACAGACATCAAGCTATCAGTAAAACTATATTTTACCTTTTAGGAACCATCAGCACACCTTCCATTGTGTTTAATATTCATTTAAAATTCATTCTGCTATATGTTTTGACCTGTATTGGTCATATTCAGGTGGTGTACTGTACATAACTAGTGAACTGTTATTGCTCTTTATAGTGTCTTATTGAAAATATGGATCTAGGTTTTTCTGAGTTACATAGGGACAGGTGAGGTGAGGTACAGTCAGCTTCATGGTCTGGCTGTGACATCCCTAGAGAAAGATTCTTTTGTTGTATATTGGATAAAATGCTGGGTGGGCCCCAGGGTAATTTAGGATGTGCTGGTGAAGACATGCCGACTACTTCTGCAAATAATACCCTAGTCACTTCAAGTTATTTGGTCATACAGGTATTGACGTTTTGAACATAATTCATCATCCTGTATTTAACCCACTTCCCTAAAGCAAACTTATTTTATTTAAATACAGTAATTTAGAGAGGTAAAAGCCTATTCAGATGAGCCCAAGCAATGCTGGTACTCCCTATCTCCAGTGATAGTGACTAGCTGTATCATTTGGGCCCAACCGAATAGGCTTTTACCTGTGGACAGAGTTCATTCTCTGAAACATTGTTTTGAAATAAAAAACATGATGATGAATAATATGTAGGAAGTCAATAATTGTACTAATATTCCATCATCACAGAATTTGAGATCTTGCTTATTTAGTTATGTTACGATAAAAGAAATTGCAAGCTGTATAATGTAACATAAACTGTAGTGGAGGCTGGAGGGTTGAAAACTGGTATAAGTTCTGATATATCTGGTGCAAATGTGCCTATGTTCTGGTTCTTGACTAGGCATATGATTGTTTTCCTTGTAAATACAACATTACATGAAACAAAAGTTTAAAGAAGGAATAGCTCTCAAATTAAGAAATTTAAATTTATTTTTGTTTTTGTTTACTGTTCACCATGCAGTGGTATCAAGATTTAAAATTAAATGTTTCTAAATTTCTTCACTGCCCTACACTTCCGCAGAAGGCACAGCAGTTCACCCAAATTTCAACACACCTAGTGATGTCTGAGTAGGCTAAAACATTTAGTGCAGTGTTGAATTTCAAAAGGATTTAATCTTAAATCTTTATATTGTTGCATGGTGAATGGTAAACAAAACTGAAAATAAATTCTAATACCAACTGCAACAGGATGCTAAAATACAACATTAGGAAATAAAAGTTTAGTCATGTAAATAAAAAAGCAGAAAAAGGAAAAGAATGGGGATTCAAATTACATCCAAAAATTCTTATTGCAATATTTGGATGCGCGTTAAGAGCCATGTTTTCTATACATATTGCATAGGGTATGGTATAAATTGCATATCTTTGAATGGTCTGTTTTAGGTTCATGATTGGAAACAGGAAGCAGAAAAGTTAGTTTTTGCTTCTATTACATGATGATTGATGTCAGTCTGTTATTATAGGTGGTCTCTTGACTGTTGTTAATGGTCCTGAATTTGGTGGTGGTGGACTTGTGAGTGGATTTGTCATAAGTTTGGCCAGAAAGCAACTAATAGAAGCTTTCAGTCCAAATGGACAGGGATTCCACAATCCACATGATGTTGCTATTAGTACAGATGGCAATCAAATATATGTGGTGGAGCTTGACCCCTATAAAGTGTGGAAATTTGTAAAGGGTAAGTATAAGACTGAAGCCTCCTCATTTTTCAGGGTTAACACTTTTCTTTTGAATTTGTAGCTGAAAGAAATTATATGAACTCACATAATTACAGCGGCACATGAGAAGCATGGTGAAGAACAGAGCCATGTAGTATATTGCACTATTTCCCTGGCATGTATTTCCTTGCTAGAATGAGACAGGAGCATTGATTTGAATTATTGAGGAAGTATGAGACTGAAGGTCTGCTTGAGTGGGTAGCATCTGCTGTATTCTGCCAAGGGGAAGTAAACATGATCACAGTTACAATATGTATTCATATTTCTTCATGGTATCAACTGAAACTCTATTAATATACACACCTTACTGTAATTTCTATTTAAATATTACACTAGGTAACAGTGTATGGAAGGAAGCATATTTTAGTAGCATTTCAGTCATAGTATGAAGGCTATTCAGGAAGTAACCTCTGTTTATTTTAGGCAATTAATGCAGGAATGAGGGAGAGCTCACGCATGCAAGGTAGCATCACATGACTCGTTGCCTTGTAAACCATCATACACGGTGTCCCAGGAGGAATGTGCCAGACTTCGGGAGGGTGTTCCTTATGTTAAAGTATGCCGATATAACCCAAAACACCTATGTCCAAAGTTGAACGGTTATGGAGATAATGGCCAGAGAAGTGTGAAACTTTGACAGGTGTTACACACTTGTTGATTACCAAATACATATTAACCCTTTTGCGCGGTCATTTAAATTCCGCTGCCGTGTCTCTCTGGCGGTAATATATTCAGCCGACCATTTAAATTTTACTCGAAAATGATTTATTCATCATTGTCCTTAAATTATATGAGATAGGAACATGAAACTTTCACTAAAATGATCTTAAAAGGTGGTTTTATAACCTTACCTTATAATATGAGCGCCCGGTATCTCGGCAATGGAAGCAGTTGGTTTAGAATTTGAGCAGTGTATGGTATGCCTTGAAGCATGAAACTT
The DNA here is from genome assembly GCF_002891405.2 of Cryptotermes secundus. Lineage (NCBI taxonomy): Eukaryota > Metazoa > Arthropoda > Insecta > Blattodea > Kalotermitidae > Cryptotermes > Cryptotermes secundus. The sequence continues at coordinate 395,676 of NW_019730109.1, forward strand.
TCACTAAAATGATCTTAAAAGATGGTTTTATAACCTTGCCTTATAATATGAGCGCCCGGTATCTCGGCAATGGAAGCAGGTGGTTTAGAATTTGAGCAGAGTATGGTACGCATTGAAGCATTCTTCTATACACAACGCTGTCTCACATTCACCACACCAATACTGCGTATCTCTCATTTGGCTCTTTTTTCCGTAAACCAAACATCTTCTGTGCGGTCTTGCGTTCTTCTTAAAGGGGGAATACGAGGAAATGTCTTTCCGTGAGTCGTATAGCTTGCCAGATCAGCTGCAGTAAATTCAACCTTTATATGGTATCATAACAAGTGGTTGGTGCTATGCGTTTTATATTCCATCCATTTTGGCTGCAGCAGATGTCATAGGGGTGAAAACAGAATTCATGAAGTTATTCTAAGAACTGGCTGGTATGTAGTGCATGAAAGCAGAGCTTAGCTGGCTCAAAAAAATATTTATGGTCATCCCTCGAAACGACCACCAAGGTCAGTACGATAAAATGGAGTCAACTGGAGCGATAATACATGAAGGAATGAGTTCTTTTCCCTCCCCCACACACACCCATATTGTCACAGGGGGTGACCACAGTGTTCTGCCTTAATTCGTGACGTTATTCTAAGAACTGGCTGCTATGTACTGTGCGAAATCAATCGATCTTGCAAGAATAAACTTTTGGACATACCTCTTCTAAGAATTCTAATTGAGTGTGTTAGTATGGCCAGCTCAGGGCAATATGATATTATAAACACAGCACATATCACATCTCTGCTGTTTATAACTTCATAGGAAAGAAATCACGCCATTCATAACAGTTTGAATGAGGAAACTTCTACCAGAAGCAACACGAATTTGCTGCAAGACAGGCATATGTAACGATGACTTAACGCAGCTAAAGTCATGTCTCATTATATACTGTTCTTCTGACAACAGGCCAGCGAAAAATCTAACAATCTACAGCAAAACCATCAATTATTATGGGTGTTATAACATAGGTGTGCAGCTGGACGAAACATAGACGTCGAACCCCCGTAGACGATTTAAATACCTTTACGAAACATACACGTCAAACCACACTGAACGGTTAAAACTGGCAGGAATATGTGGTTTCTGTAATGGTAAAAATGTACGTAACATCAAACTAACTTGTGAGTGACATGAAGCCATTGAATTGAACTACAAAAAACTTGCATGCCATGTCAAAGTTGTCGTTAGGGTTCCAAGCACTATACACGACACATGAATGGCAAACACTGACGTAACATTGCTGACTGCGCGTTCTGGTATGCAAGTGTGTGGGGCTAACATGAGCGGTCATCACCATACTCAAGGACAAACATCGATAAAACTAGTCGGCTGACAGGTAAAGTGCGTGGACTCGCCAGAACACACTTTTCTTGGGCTGTTATCTCCGTAACCGTTCAACTTTGGACATAGGTGTTTTGGGTTATATCAGCATACTTTAACATAAGGAACACCCTCCCGAAGTCTGGCACATTCCTCCTGGGACATTCTGTATATCTGGTCACCTAGTGTTTTTTCTTGTCTCTACAGAGTGAGTAAGTTATGATGTGTCCTGTGATTGTTAATCCTGTCAGCTGTGAAACTTGTGCTTTTATCTGCTTTCTTCATGCTAAAAACATGAGTGCTACAGAAAAATATCATGGATTATGTGCAGTTTACAGCCAAAATGTAATGAGTGAAGAACCTGTAAGACAGTGATGTAGATTGTTCAAAGGTGAGCCAACAAATGTTCACAATGAAGAGTGAAGTGATTTGCCGACTGTAATGAATGATGATTGTATTCGAAGTGTTGACCAAAAAATTTGTGAAAGATGGCAATTTACAGTTTCAGAAATTTCATAAGAATTTCACAAATTTCACTCACTGTTCTCTACGAGATTATCACAGTTTGGCTAGGATGTCACAAGTTTTGTGCATATGAGTTCCAAAATGCTCATGGATGCACAGAAAACATAGAGAATGACTTCAGCCTTGACTTTTTCAGAACAGTACCACAAAGATGGCAATGAATTTCTCAGTTGCATCGTAACAGGTGATGAAACCTGGGTTTCATTTGTGAATGTTGAAACCAAAGAGCAGTTGAAAGTAGTGGATGCATGCACATTCATCATTCAAGCTGAAACAGTTTACAGAAACGTTGTCTGCCTGCCAGAAAGTAGATGGCAACTGTTTTCTGGGACAGGTTAGGGAGTGCTGATAGTGAACTTAATGCCATAATGGACCACAAGGTCACAAATGTATTGTGAAACACTAAGCCATTCAGAACAAAAGTCATTGAATGATGACATTAGTCTGGTACTCCTCGATGACAATGCATGTCTGTATACGGCTGCTCACATTTGAGCACTGCTGGAGCATTTCAGCTTGGAGTTGTTTGACTATCCTCCTTTCAGCTCTAATCTCACTCTGAGTGACTACCACTTGTTCACCTACCTGAAGAACTAGAAGAGATCACAGCACTTCAAAAATAATGAGGAGTTGGTAGAAGATGACGAAACATGGCTGAGCTCACAGGTGGCAGACTTCTGTGACAGAGGCATACAAACCTTATTCGCTGATATGACAGGTGCCTCAGTTTCGGCTGTGACTATGTTGAGAACTAACTTAAGTGCATAAGTATTTTTTGTACATAATACTTTTTTCGTTGCTTATTCTGTTAATGGCATACCAGAGGTTACTTTCCAAATAGCCCACATATATAAAGTCTAGTTTCATTGATTCTTGGATTATTTAATGTCACATTTTTAACTGCATATATTATTAGCATTGATTTGTAGGATGGTCATGAATAATTAATTGGAAAGGATATGGAAGGAAGTGGTCATGGCCTGCCACTGCCCAGAATTTGCTTATAGGGACTGAGAGCAAGCATGAAAATCCTTATTCATGGTAGCCAACCTTTGGGCAATAGGGGGAATGTTAGCAGCATGGCTGACATTCAGTGTAATGAGAAGTTTCACCACTCTTTTCATCTTTGGATTATGAATACATTTTGAAATGTTTAGTAAATTGTGTATAATAATTAGAGTGTATGTTGTGTTTCAGGATCTGTCAACAGTACCAGGATTGAGCCAAGGCCCATTGCAAACACCAGTACAAGTGCTATTAAATCTGTTATCCCACAAAATGGTAATGTCTTAGCCCCCGTTTTGCCAGTTCATAAATGTTGTAAATTCCACATTTGTTGGTTTTTTGTACTTAATCCCATTTCCAAATGTCCAGTACCATTTGTGTTACAGTTGCAGTGGCATTGTAGTAGATCTTTTTCCAAGCATGTAAAATCTTTTCTGCTAATCTTTATTGCACCGGTGCCCCATACTCATTTATCATCATCATGACGCCGACCCACTTTCACAACTAACCAAAATATGCATAGGCGCATTGTCACAATGCAAAATTCACTTGTCTCTGTAAATATTTTATGTTCTTCAGTGAATGCGCAGACCTGAATCTTATATAGTGTGACGTGGATGGCGCAACAGGAAGTAGGGGTCACATGAACTCTGCGGTCTCGCGAATGATGTCACATGCCCCCACTCCTTCCATCATTACGCCGCGCTCGGTAAACACCCGTCCCCCACGGTGACGTAACAGCACTTCCCACTGGGACGGCACAGGGAACACCACGGCTACTACACAGCAATAAACAACTCTCGGCAGCATTGCCTGTAAACATGGTGAATACGCAACAGGGAAGTGATGCGCGTTTTACGCTGTCTGGCTGAGGGTTTATAAGAGAGACTGGAATGCCTAAGCAGTTAGTTGAAATATAGCAACAGTCACGGAAAGAAGACCCGAACGCATGGTTAGAAGATTTTATGTGATAGTGTGTGATAACTGAGAAGTCAGTCAGTGAAGACTTATTGTGTGCCTTCAAGACTTTGTGTGCGCGGTAGTACAGTTATATTGGGAGTGTGTAATATGGTGACACTTGTATAGCTTCTGTGTTGTACTGTGAATAAGTGAAGACAATTGAAGATAGAGTGAACAGATTATTGTGTAGGGTTTATAAATTGTGTAAACCCGCAACTATGTTATAATTAATTGTAGTTATGATTTGTAGGTTGTTAAATAAACCAATTAATAATCTGGACGGCGTCTTCAGTGGCAAAACACGTTACAGTATGTTGTAGACAGAATCTCTAGTATAAATTTGTATTGCATATTACCAGAAAAGCAGACTACCTTCTGTTTTGGTATACCATAATACTTTGTATATAAGACACCCATGAGTTTAAGATACATCCAGTTTTTAAATGAGGGTTTTAGGAAAAAAATGGGAAGTTGTATTTATTTCATTGAGTTAATTTAGAACACACCAATTAAAATAACACATATAAATGGCAAAGTAATGGAAAATATACAAGAATGCAATGAAGATTTTAAATTTTCACTACATGTACATTCCTTTCTATGTATTGTCGCGTATTGGGCGTATAACGTGACAAATAACTTCACGCCGTATTTGGTATAGCGAATTTTATTTCACATTCGCACTTACAGTCACACACTTGACAGTTTTAGAACTACTGCTATCTGCAGTATCACAAATACTACACTCCAAATGCCACAATACAACTGACTGGTTGCTGGCTAACT